>NW_024750713.1:137500-327500 GCF_018991925.1 Homarus americanus
TACTACACACAAACAAGCACCACTCATTAATTACAAAAGACAGTGAGTCTATGGTGTTTTAAGCTGCTGTTGTAATGATGGAAAATTTTGAAAGTTGCCAAATACTCTACAATTAATCATCTCATTAACTTATGTTATCCATCCTTAGGGAAACTTTAGTAAAATTCATCCATCAGTCTTTGAAAAAAAAAGTCTCTCTCTCTCACAGAACTAACAACAATATCCCCCTTTCCTGCATTGGAGGTAACCTTGACTAAGCAGTACAACACAGTATTGGGAGCAGGAAGGAATATTGATTATCTAGGGATATTCATGAACTCCTAATATACATTAACGACCACCAAGGAATTATACGACTACTCAATAATCCAGACTAGCTGTAATCAATTCTACATGCAACACTGGAAACTACACAACTAAAGGATACAGGATGTTTGACTGTTAACACACTCCTAACTACAGAGAAAGATATAATAAGCCGCTTTTAGCAAAATCTCACACAGGTATGAATAGGAGCGACTTCCACCATTAGTGAGCAAAATCTATATTATTGAAGCATGGATTACTTACATTAAAAATTCAAACTCGATATTGTAGCTACCAATGTCAACACACTGTATGAAGGAGTGGTTACCTTGTTTATGGTGGTGGTGTAAAGAGGTGGCAGGAGTATTGTTATTGAGCAGGAGCTGTTGGAGGGGACCAGGGGGATTGGCACTGGGCATTCTGTGGTGTGGGGGACCTAGACTACCTGATGGGGGAGCTTGGCTTCTCATTAACTGCTGGGCAAGCACTGCCTGGGCCTGTGCTGCTTGTAAAGCTGGAATGGCAAACATTAAAAAGGTAATAGAAAACACCAAAATTATCTTGAATTACAGTATCCTAAGATATTCGAGCTACTACACATACGTAAAGCATATATTTTTTTCTAATTTAACCATTGCTGAAATTTCAATTAAAAAAATGAGGCAACAAGCAACATTTCTTGGAGAGTTGCTACAGTGTCTTTGATGATGCATACTGTATTAGGAATGGTTTAGGTGTTATGACTGGCAAGTGTTATTTTGTCCAGTCAATATCAACCAAACAATTAATCTCTCTCTCCTGAGATAAGAGGTATTGGGATAAGAGACAATAGTCAGGACATGAACAAAGAATGTGTTATGCATTTTGACTATATAAACACTCTGATGGGACGATTACAAATATGTCGTAATAAAAAAAACTACTACTGTATTACCATTCCAATAACAAAAATATCGTCATTAGCTTTAAAATTTCACCAAAAATTAATTTTTCACTTGAATTTCATGGTTCAAGTTTAAAAAATGCACACCATTATCTTCCCATTCTAGCCAAACAACTGTGGTGGATGTGAGGTGTCGCAATAAATGCCCTGTGGGCCTCTAAGCATCAGTGTCCCCCAAGGAATTACAGCACACAGATGATATCTGTTCCTTTGTGATATTCACTTGTATTTTCGTATGTTGATGTTAAACTCAACCTCGTTTGTATAAAAGTATTGAAGATTAATCATTTGTGAAGAAATAACCATTAAAAAAAATTAAATATGATAAAAAAATGTTGTCAGCTGAGCACACCGTGCCCACCTTGGGTGGTGGCAGCATGCACCCCATGGGTGCATTTTATATGACATTTGCTTTAGGCAGTTATGACATAAGACTTACCTCTAATATTAAGATTTTGCTGATTCCCTCGTGACATTCCCATGTTTGGTGGCTGAATGGATGCTGAAGGATGTCGCTGGCCTGGGGGACCCATGTTATGGTGGCCCATATTCATCATTCCAGAGTTACCACCTCCCATTATCATGGGCCCCTTACCACCCATTATTGGCCCACCAGGAGACAATGAGGAGCTAGTGGGTGGCAAAGGAGAGGCACCACGACGCATATCCCGTTTGTTGTCAACCTTCCCTCGACCTAAAACTACAAGACAATAATGTATGTAATAAAATAACCCACCTGTGTCAAGGCCACTGAATACACTATACTGCACATACAGGACAATACACAATGGTGGATAAACAAAAAGAAAAGGGAGTGGAGCAGTAGGCATGATGTTGGGTGATTCTTTTTATTAGGAAAAATGTGCTGCTGATGGGTGCTATAGGTAATGTGGAATGATATGGTTAACTCTTAGGCCCCGGGTGACGTTCCAGAACGTCCGCCTATTTTCCCACCATTTATTTTATTTTTTTGAAAAGTTTCTTTTTTTCTCGATTCAATCCTGCAGGGGGGTACTGCCAGCAGCACCCTAACCCGGGGCTTAAGGGTTAATCAGATATGAATACAAGATCGAAGTGGGGAAAGTAACTGGATTTAGGCTGAACATTTTGTTAAAGAGGCAAGCTTTAGGGTTGATCATGAGACTATACGGAATAGAACTGAATACAAAAGGAAAAGTATGAAGCATTAAACTGATGTGTCTAAAACTCACCCTGTTGTTGCTGTAGTGGGGTCTGAAGTTGCATAGCTACTACACTCACTGGGTTGTCCAACTGGTCACGAGTTCTATCATTGTCTTTCATCAGGTCTCCAACAACAACCGGACTGTTTCAGAGAACAGGTACCATTTATTAGTCCCAATATACACTACCTAAAGTACAGTGCAACCTAAGGCACTGAAGACACAAAATACAGTAAACTCGCAACATTCACGGATATGACATTTACAGTTTTGATTATTCAAGGTTGGGTTCTCTGTATGCCTACAGTAGTGTTTAATATTTGCTGAAGAAAAATGTGACTCTTCACAGATTCAAGCCACAGTTATACTCAATAGTTTCAGAGATAAAATTGGAATTGAAGATTGATGCCCAAAAGGAACCTTCCTCATTTATCCAATAACTAACTGTAAACTGGACAAAATATACATATAACCTCTTGATGGTAACTTACTTAAATTCAAATTTGTTAGAATTTGTGAACCCTCGAGTATAATTAAAATGAGCTATTGTAGAAAACTAAAAATATTTGTTGAGGTTTAAATCTATTGATTGCTTATTCTGCTACTGTAGTAAGAGTACAAACATAGCAACACACCCAACAGATTTTTTAAATTTAACACAAAGACTGTTGTGAAAGATCAATGCCCAAGTGAGAAGAAACAAAATGTACATAACACTGTAAAGACTGTGAAAATAGAGACAACTTGTGTTGCCAGTTAAAGGCAAGGAAAATACGGAGAAGGTTGAGCATTAGAAACTGAAGTTTATGGCCCATTAGTGTGAGTCAAGTGACACAAAAGAATTGGTACTGGTGACCGGTGCTCTCTCTAAGCTGTGTGCCCGCTCAACAGTCAACCAAGTGACAGACACTTACTACTTTCAACTGTACATATTTTCCAAGGTAGTTCTGGGAAGAGATAACTCAGAAGCTACTTACAAATGACACACAAGACATAAAATAGTTGAATGCGACAAAGATTACTCACCTATCAGGTTTATCAATACGCTCATGTCGATCACGGTCAGCAGTCATCTTCCTCATCACAGAGGTTGGAGTGAAAGCTAAAGGAGACTGTGATTTAACCCCAGATTTGCTTGGAGAACCATCCTGTAAATTGGCAAACTATTATCTAAATGTCAATAACTGTCACCTGATTTGTGTGAGATTAAATGTCAGTATACAGGACACTGCTGCAATGATGACTATACCTACCACAGGACAACTACTATTCGGTGGGGATACAACATAAGAGGTAATAAACAATCATTTATGAAGCTTGAAAACAAAATTTGCTTATACTGTACTTGGATATAAATGAAGAAGCCTACAAATAATTTACTGCCTTACAGTATACTTTTTACTTAATCTTACATTCTTGTAGCAATATGTCAAATGTCCAGAATAGCCAAGAAAAGCTGTTTCTCTTGAAAAATAAATATAAATAAAATCTTGCCTGAACACGGCTTTGTTCATAAGGTTTGTGTTTTGAAAAGTGAGTTGTGGCCTTATGATAACTTCACTGGTTTGTGAAAAATACTGCACCAACGACCGTACATCCGAATTGAATTACATAATCAACATGGGACTCCAGTAAAAAGTATCCCACACTCATTACAGCACTTGTACTACAGAGGACATGATCACCGCATTGCTTGTACAGTACAGTGCCACTGAGTCAATGTGAACAATGACTGCCAAATTCCAATGCTTTTCTAAATATTACTAAGAAGCAATTATGGAAGTCTCAAATTTATAAGAAACATAATTTTACATAAATAATAGACCCTGAAACCAGAACTTACTTGGGTTATCTACGTAAGTAAAGCAAAATTAAAAAGTAAAAAAAACTTGAGTAATCTTACTAAAATGACTTTGGGGATGGAAGAAAAGACAGACAGACAGACAATATACCCCTTGCTATACAGTGATGGCTATAGTAAGTGTCACATCACAAAACCCACCCTTAATTATATTCAAAATTACACAAATGAGAGTACTTTATTGTTTTTATCTCAACAACAAGCTAAATACTGGTTGGTAGTCTCAGGCACTGGGTACTATTAGCTCTCTTAAGCAATCTCAGCTATTTTTTGTAATGCACAAGCCTTCATAATTATCCCCACCCCCCAAAAAATAAGTCAAATTTTCTTCAAATCTTAATTATGTGGCGAGTTTAATCTTCTAAATTAACAGCTTATTATATGTGATCTAGAAAAAGAAGCATAAATTGAAAATATATGAACCTTGTTTACATTAGAAGGAATAGACATGGAACCAATTCCCGAGACATTTACAGGTGCGTTGGGGTTTGGAGATCGTGCTCTTTCTGCTTCACGTTTGCGGTGCTTCTGAAACGTGAAAAAAATAATAATTAGCATAAATGTAAAGTCCAAATTTCAACAAACAATCTGAGAACAGACTACAATCATTCTGGGGATGGGGGGTGGAGGCAGGGAGGGTGTGGGGAAATATATCAGTAGCTATAGAATTTAATCTCCAAATGTAAATTTTGCTGTGCTGTCCATCTGTTATAAAAGATTCTAAATGGTACATACTGCACTTTTCCTCTACTTCAACACTAAGATAAACAACAACATTTTATCACCCTTCCCTTCACCTGATCTCATCCTCCCCACCTTGCTTTTAATATGCATTCACACTCAACTACGTCTTACACAGACGTACGCACACACAAAATTTCTTAAATACCTGTATAATTTGGGCCATGGACACATACTACAGTATATAAATACTGTACAGTATATCTAACCTCAATTAAGTCCAATAACATCTTATACGGTACAATTTATGTTATGCAAAAGCCTTTAGGGCCTGTCCTTTGTACAATGTCTTTTGTCAATCTCATTAACTGATTCACAGTTGAAATACAAATTTACATTGCCCTCATAACTGACCTGTGCCCAGGTGAGCTAATCCCCTTAAAAAAAAAAAAAAAAAACTGACCTCTTTGGCTTTCTCCAATTCCTGTTTGAGTAGTGCCTTTTGCATAATACTTTGAGTGTGAGCGACTAGTTCTTGATGTGAAGGGGGCCTGCGAGGACCTCCTCCAACATTATTCACACTCAGGTTATTACCCAACGACCCACCAGTAAACACTGTAAAAATAAAAAACAAGAATTATTAAATGTAAATGGCTTCTTCTAACTTACCCATAACTATTAAATGCTTACGGTAACTACAAGTATTTGCCCATAAATTTGGCCACATCCACCACTACAGCAAGAACCAAAGAACCTTATCTCTGAACAATAATATTGGAGGACAGTGAATAATAAACGATAAAATCTTGTTGTGTTATAGGAGACCTGTGGTGTAATGGTTAGCATGCTCGCCTCACAAGTGAGTGGACCCCGGTTCGATCCCAAGGCAGGGTGAAACTATGGGCAAGTTTCTTTATGTCATTTGCCTGTCTACCCAGCAGTAATTGGGAACCTGGATGTTAATCGATTTGCAGATTGTATTCCAAGGTAATAGTTAGCCAGTGCAGTTGGAGAGTTGTGCGGTCTTCTAAGACTATTCCTTGACACTGGGTCGTGCAACTCGTTAGCTCGGTGTGTGATTGTTGTGTTGGCGACAGCTTCTACACCTTAAACAAATTCACGCCTAGGTGGCCCTTGGGGTGGCCATCCTCGTGGGCAACCATTATTATACTACAGAATTTCACCTAAAGAAGGTGGATGAGGGAGAAGGGTTCTCCTTTATATTTTGGAAATCCCCCCCATAGCCATATTTTAATCCTTAAACGATAGCTGAGGATTCCCTAATATGCCGCCATTAGTGCAAAAAATTGAATAAAAGAAACTTAAAACATTTATTGATGTTGTCCTCGATCTTAGGTTTAAAAACCAGTCTCCCTCCCCCATTTTCTCCTTTCTACTTCTCCTACTTGAAGACTGTTGTGGCAACTTACTTAGCGGGGAAAGACGAGACTGTTGCTGCAGGATGTGAGGATTGAGCATATTGGAAGAATCAGGGTTGGGAGAAGCAACTCGGGGTGACAGGGAGTTGCTGCCCCCAAGAGACAAGCCTCCACTCACCACAGTCTAATAAGAAGAAAGGAAAGAACATAAATTTATAAAAATAATGAACACAGAAAGGTTTACAAATTAATCATCCCCAGACCATTTATTCACTAAAACTTGTCATGGATAGCAGCTAAAATGAGAATACTTGGTAAAATAACACAAGTTTTGTTCTTTCTATGAAACCTAGAATTCTTCTAAGTTTTCCCAAATGGCCATAAGTTTGTTAACATGAGTTCATTATATCCACAACTGGCTGGAGACCTCCTCAATGGCTTGTAGATCCCCACCCATCTTGGGAAATTCCACCTCTTGACAACCAAGTCCTTTCAAAGACAGAATAATTTTAAAGCCATGAATACTTTACAATTATTATCAAACAATATACAGTGGTCCTTCGATTAACGAACATAATTGGTTCCACAGCATCAGTTGTTAACCGAAAATTTTGTTAACTGAATCTATTATTTCAATGGGATATGTATTGAGTAATTGATTCCAACTCATCGAAAAAGTAGACATACAAAGTACTGTATACCGGTAATATAATTAACAAAACATTAAATATAAACTAAATACAGTACTGTACAGTATACTGTACAATAAATAAAAAACAATAGAATTCTGTATTTTAATTTACTTTGAGGTGTGTATGTCGTATACCCGGCAGCTTTGTTTACATATCAAACAGCCGATTGGAGAGGCAGTCGATGATGACATGCCACATTCCTTACGGAGTACACTGGTTCTAATGCCTTCTTCATGTTTCATAATAATTTCTGCACTGTATATTATCAATATGTGAACTAAATTTCAGAATAACCAATAATTTTAATGTAAAAAATGCAAAATATTCACGAGACCAACAAACTCGATGTTCACTCCACTGTAAACAAAGTTAAACTGAGAAGCATTGTTGGGTGATTCAATCAGCTGATGGGTGCACAAAAACTGTTCCCTATACTGTATATATTATCAATATGTTAACTGAATTTCAGAATGACCAATAATTTTAATATAAAAGATGAAAAAATATTCAAGAGCACAACTTTCTTGATATTTACTCCACTGGAAACGAATGTAAACATAGAACCAATTACTGTATTGGCGGTCTAGCCGATCAGCTGATGCGCACAACAAAGCGTGTTTCTCGTAAGGCTGTCGTTAACCGAAGTTTTGTTCGTTAATGGAACTGAAAATCCTTATGGGAGCTAATTCGTTAACCGAAATTTTGTTAATTGAACCGTTTGTTAATCGAGGGACCACTGTATTGGTACTTTGAAAATACTGACTACCACTACAAAACTAGAACTTTTGTGACAACACTATCCATCTGCTTATTAAATTCTGCAACAGTACAAAAATCGTCACAATCACCCATTTAAAATTGTGATTTCGCATTTAAGATATAATTTCCCTTCTTATTTATTAGTACAATTTACACAACAGCAGACTGTCATTGCCACCTCATAGACATCTTACCTGGGGGGTTGGAGAAGGAGTAAGGGTGGTACGATGAGGAATGAGGGGTTGTGAATGCTGGCCTTTAAAAAATTTCAGGACTGTAGAAATTGCATCACGTTGGGATGGTGTTATTGAGCCACTTTTCAACTGATTTACTAACTGGCTAGCAGTCACATGCCCACTAGCCACTCCTGGTTGAAAGAGGAAAATAAAATGTTCTTTATTATAGCAATACTACATATGTATACAGTAAGATTAAAAATTAAAATACCTGTAACATTGATTAGTTCCATGACTTTATTTAAATCTTTTACACACACATACACATGCATACCTTACCATTTACAGAATCTAATTAATGCACATAAAATAAAATAAAGTACAAAACTGTAAAGTAGCTAAAAAAAAGTATCTGTACATACTGTGTGTGAAACAATAAGAGACCACGGATGATAGGTATTGGGATGTGTGTGTTGTCTCCTTATACCAAGTGATAATAATTACTTAACCATTTATTGTATTCTTATATGCTAACTCATCCCCATTGTTGGATACTGAATGGGTGTGGGTGAAGACACGCATACCAACCCTCCCGAGACATCACGAGCAGTATGTATAATTTGGGAAGTCATCAGACTCACCCTGTCAGTTACCTTTTCTAGCTACTGTACATACAGAGGAGTGGAGGTTACTGTATATATTGATGCCTAATTTGGTATATTACATTAAAATATAAAATACAACTAGAAGACTTACTGGCTATGATGGCCACAATGTACAGGATAATTACAACATGTAAGGTCTTCTCTAAGGCAATTACACCAAATAATTAATAATCAAAACAATATATTAGTAATGTTGTTAAACCAAAACATATTGGACAATATATTAACGCGTCTATTATGCTTATGTGAACACATTTGTACTAAAAAAAAATTTGCATTAATGTATTTTGTTCAATACTGACCAAGCAGAAATGACATTAAGATATAAATCTATACAGTATTTGGTAACCCAATTGTCTGTGTAGCCTTCATGCTCACCACTGCCACCTTACACTGTACACTATTTACTCTATTATTCTTTCCTGAATGTGGGTGTTAAAATAAAAAGTATTAATTCAATACAACCCCAATAGATATTTCATAATCATCTTACAGCCATTGTCCATGTTTGACTGGCTCATGACCACTGAGCTTATATAGAATAGGCATACTGTACTAATATCTCCTCTGCCCCTCTCTCTTTCTTCCTCCCTCCCATCCTTCATTAAATTATAGCAGGAGAAGGAATGAAGGGGAAAAAATCCTTTTGGCTAAACACACTTCTATAAAACAGAAGTTCCTTAAGTCAAACATAAGTGAAACACACAAACTTACTCTGCAAGAGATTCTGCACATCAGGACGCATGAGAGCATCGCGCAGAACTTGATCTTGGGGTTGAGGTGATGGAGTAACACTCATGCGACCAAGACCTCCCATTAGCTGTTTAATTGGATCAAGCTGCTGTTGTTGCTGCTGTTGCTGTTAAAGTAATAAATTTAAAGTCTACAAATGGAAACAAGTTAAAGTGTTACAAAAAGTCTTTAACAGCAGCAAAAATAGAACCTACCTATACTGTATATTTCTTTTTTCACTTAATATAAAACAGCCTCCTTCTCTGTCCACTTATCAAGTATTTCATATTATATCTACATTTATTCCCATTAACAATTACTAATTAAAATTTGAGATGGAATTCAGTGAAGGAAAACAAAGGGACAAATAGGGTTAGCACTTGATATTGCCAGCAATGACTTATTCAGAGCAAGATCGCTTCTCTTCTGTACCCATAGTTGTAATAAAAGTGTGTTTATACAAAGCAAATTACAATACAGTAGATACAAAACTGGTAATTAAATCATTAAAAACTAGATATTTCAGGTGAACTCTGCCAGCATGAAGCAGAGATTTATCACACATTATAAACAATACTATACACAGGCTAGGTACACATGGAAGGTACCTATTAAATTGAGTTTCAATACAAGATGTGGCTAGTAGAGGTGGTTTTATGTGGGAAGAAATTCCTTAATAAAGTCCAAACATTAATTCACACCTGTTGTAGGAGCTGCTGTTGTCTCTTTTGTTGTTGCTGCTGCTGCTGAACTTGGAACAATTTCATAACAACATCCTGAGTAGATAGTCCTTGACTTGGCATCTGCGGCATGTTGGGTGGAGGCTGATAGTGAGTCACCATGCTTGGTGGGGGCACATTGAGGTTAGGTACAGCAGGAGGGGGCATAGAGCGGGTTTGTTGGTGAGGTGGAGGCTGGTTCTGTTGCTGCTGCCCGGGACTGCCAGCACTACCCTTCATAAACACTGAAATGTATACATATTGCCTCATGATATCATTTTAACTATTTGTCATTCAATTACGGTACTATCAACACTGTTTTAAGGTCATTATCCACTTACATGGGTTAACTGTGATAACCTAACGGCAGTTCTCCATGCTGTATAGTCTCTTGCAGCCTCTCCCTCTTGAGGCTTTGACCTCCCAAGGTCATTCTGACAACCTCTCCCAATGTCTTTCTTGCCCTACCCCCAAGCATTCCTACTTTCCATACTCAAACTCCTGCATCTCTTGATCCAACTGATCTCCATTCTCTCCACATACCTGAATCATCTCAACCTACCTGTGTTAAACTTCACCAATACTCCCGACTGCCCTCTTAGCTATAATAGGGTTTCTTATCTCTAAACACCAATGTATACATACATCTCTCCAAAGTCAATACAGCTCATTCAAGCTTATATGTGTCATTCTCTTTAACTAAACATGTTTCTCTGCCAAACAACATCACACTCCTCACACTGGTTGCAAGTATAACACTTAATACCCAAATGGGCCATCCAGTTTTCAGCCTGACCTGCACTAAGTTACCATAATCATCCAGCTCTAATGGATCCTTCTTCAAAAACTATCTAGTCCATGTTTTATCAATGTAGGTGAGACAGTTTTGAAAATAATTATTAAGAATTGAGAAAAAAATAAAGGGGGAGGGGGGGGGTATTGCCTCACTATGTTTTTTACCTCTTTCAAACTTACGCTAATAACGGACATGTTTACCAATGATACACTACCACAGGTCTCTTCAATAATATGACTGTCTCTCAATAGTAATATATTAAGGACTCTTACTTGCAATGAGATCGTTTTCTGTAGGGGCGTTAGGTAGAGCTGGTTGAACCGGCTGCGGCAATGGTTTTACCACTCCACCGCCGTCCTTCATACCTCCGTTCAACAACTGGAATTAATGCCAGACATCAATCAAAAATATTCTAAGGAACAACACCACTAAAGGTTTATTCAGAGATCTGCTTTGGGTAGTTTATGAAGAGTGGTTAAATATAAAAGAAGAGTTACTAATGGGAAATAAAATATATAAAGCATTTTTAAGAGTTATGTCAACATGATCTACAGAATAAACAAGACAAAGGCCTCAGTATTAAAAATATACATAAGGGTTGTTCTGTAAAATCTTTCTTTAACATTTTTAGCAACAAATCCCAATCATCTCTTTTTTCAGCAGCACACAAAGCAGATCTTCAATTTCAATAACACTATCAACAATACAATCCAAATACACAACCCAGAATATGGGCAGAGGGATGCACAAGACAGTTTACCTTCATAAACATTTCCTTGGCTGAATTCTTGGGATCTGGTTTGCTGGTGCCCTGAGTAGAAGTAACCTGTGAGAGCTGAAAGAACATTCATCCATCACAGAATCTGACACTAATGCAACTACATGCAGGCAAGTCCTACAAAGCCTAATAGATGCCATGCCAATTCTCTATGATAAGTTTAATCAATGGTACTTTAAACAAATGCATTGATATCCAAAACACCCAAGACCTGATCACACTCACAAAAATATTACTTCCCTCTTATCATACCTTTAGTTAACTTATAGATTTTCTTGAGACCTCTAGTTCTTTTTTATAGTAACTTATACAAATGGTGCTTCACTAAATTAACTGAACTCAAACCTATGTTCACCTCACCATCAGTGTTTGCCCCATGGATCACATATCGGAGGCTTATTAACTGAAGAATTATCAGTAAAGAAGATAAGGCAGATACAGTGTCAGAATGAAGAAAAATATAAGCTTAGATACTTTTACAGGACATTAGGTTAAAGCTTGGTTTTATTCAGTATATCTAATATCTTAATAACAAGGTCTATTTCTATATACAGTTTAACTCCAGTATGGATAAAGGATAGAGATATGTATATATACAATATAGTTAGCCAAGTGTGTGATGACAAATTGCCCTGCTGTGAGTTAACATGATGAGTGAATTTGCTACTTATTAACTGAAACTAAAGATTCAATTATGACTAGTGTGTGATGCCTAGTCCTGTCAATAAGCCAATGCAACTAAGTACAGCAGACTAATAAAACCAAAATGAAATCTGCATTGACTTTTAATTTGTAAATGTTGTAACTCACAAAACACAACACAGGGGAATAGTTATTAAAAAAAAAAATAATTAAAAATACAGTAATAGAAAAATTAACTATGCAACAATGAATGATACAAACACTACTAAGTATTTAAACAGATTCCTATCCCCAAATATAAAGAAACACCAGTTATTTCAACCTCTGCAGGAAACAAACATTATGATGACTGACGCTGACACCACAGGTCCCGTACACCTTAAGAAATAAAGGAAGAGTAAAAGTGGGGAAACGTACACTTGGCTAATCTTTGTAAGATAATAAAACCTGGTAGCTACCTTGTCCAAACTATAACTTAGCCAAATGTCATCAAACCCTCACATAACGTTCCCTGATATTATGTGTTCATCACAATCACGTAACAAACCCTCTCTGATCTTCATCCCTATCATCAACACCATAAATGCGACCAAAAACTAATGAAAGGTCTAATTAGACTAACATTCCAGCAGTATTTACAAAGTCAAGAAAATAGAAACTGTACAGTGATTTGTTTGCATACTGTACATAAATAAAAAAAATGTCAAACCAAGAACACTAGCATTTAATGACAATCAATGAAGATCTCAATATGTACAGGTAACAATGCTTTACTATCACTGTTCAAAACACCTACAATACAGTATACAGAAGTAGGTAACAAAAAACTACACAGGAAACTGATCTCAACTGAATGATTAAAATTGGAATTAATAAGAAATAGTAAATAAAACTGGGTGTGAATATATGAAGTAAAAAGTGTCTGAATGCCTGGGTTCTGTGAGAAAGCTAATGACCAACAGAGAAGAAAGCTGGAGGCAGGTGAGGGGACTAAAGTCAAGTGTGTGTGTGAAAGTGGCACACCAAAAATGATGGCACTGTTGCCAAGTGATGAAATGAGGAACTTTGTGATACACTATAAGAAAGTCAGTCACAGATTCTTAAGGATCAAGATAAAAATAGGGCATAAAAGGTGGGATACCACAAATATATGTACAGTACTAACGAATGAGTGTGTGTGTATTCAAGACTCTTCAAAGACCAAAAATATCTGAATCGAGAGCTTCAAAGTGAGAAACAAGTGATAGTGATGATGGACTGATATGCATAAGTTGGTGATAGGGAAGAGATAGGGAGGGGAGGCCTATGTATAATTTCTGTACAGCTTTTTCTTTTGGCAAACATTTCTATCAGTGTCAAAAAAAAAAATCATTCCAGGTATATTCTATATTTTCCCATAATCTCTTCAATTTCCCCATTAACACCTCTTGCAGTTAAGCTTTCATGAAATTTAATAACACCTCCATACTCCAAAGAGCCTCTCTCTTTCCTCCTCCCACAGTTCTCTCTCTTGTGAATAAGTGTTGTTAATCACCCAACTTTCTCCTCCTACATTAGTCTGATCCATAATATTCTGTCAAGACAACTCAACACATCTCACAGCAAAACCACCTCACCTTTCATTATTTCGCTCTCACCCGACTTAACTTTGCACTAGTTTTATTTCCACCAAGTGACATACAGTTACTACTTCCCCCACTCATTATAATTTCTGCCATTCTCACCTTACCACTCTGATTATATCCAAACACATTAGTTAAATATTAACCCTATTTGCCTGTGCTTCTTTTTAGCAACTGGTAAGAGGTGGAATTATTTGTCCCAATTTGTGATAAGTAATGCCTAGACTAGAGGCTTACTCATATAATCATCCTCATCGTGTTATTAAGTCAAATTACTATCACAACAGTAATTAGAAAAACTACATCATTTATTCTTTTACAGCTAAGAAATCAGTGAAGTGGATACACATGCAACAGCAGTGACACAAAGGCCTCTGCTGACACTTCCCTACACTCAAGCTTTACACCTCCTGAGAGAGAAGAAAGAATCTATGGAATTTAGAAGGTGTATGTCTGCCCTTCATTTGAATTTAGATGAGCAAATTATAAGTACCATATGTATATGTTATATATGTACATATTGTACATATTCACCTTGAGTCAGCAATGACAATTCTTAAGAACACATGCTGAAATAAAATCAGGCGATGCAAAACACATTTAAGTTTTCATTAGATACAGATTTATAAATGAATTTAAGCAGCATTACCACAAACTTTTGTAAACAAAATATGTAATTCACACTAACATTACAGCACAATTCAATAAAATGTAACCAATAGTATTGCAAGTAACATTTTCAACTTCTGTCGCATTAAGTGAATGCTAAAAAATAATGTACAGCAAACATATGCAACTAAAATGTTACAAAATTTGCTGAAACTTTGAGAATATGACATTTCTTCCAAATACCAACAGATTTACTAACTTATCAATACATATACAAAATCAAAGCTATAGCTTGGGAATGATTCTATTAAAATACAGTACTGTACCACACTGACTGTTTCCATGCATGTTCTACCAGTATAAAATTTTCAAGCATAACAAGTGCTAGGAATAATAAAAATCATACTCACGAAGTCATCAAAGGCGGTCATCTGGTTCATGTTGTGGTGGTTGTGGACCATATGACCATGGTGATTGTGGATTGGTTGGCGCATACTCCGAATCCCAGCCTCAACCTCCTCTAAACTTTGTCCTTTTCCATCCATCACTGAAATTCAATTACCAATAATGCATAATTTTTTCTATTAATAAACACAGGAAATGTGCATTAATACCAACAAATAAAGAAAAATAATAAAAAATTTTACATTCCCCTTAAATGTGACAACTGAAGTTACCCCGTGGGGCTCTAAAACCTCTTACTCCGTGATGGCATTATTGTAAGCTGCTATGACATTGAATCACCCACCAAACATCAGCGGACACTGCCAACCTACAGCAACTTCACACCCATGAAATATAACAAAGCACAGCTGGCAGGCCATGTGAATAGGTGCCTTTTAAATATCCAGTTAAAGCCCCCGCCTGTATGCTATTTAAGGTGAATTATAACTCATAAAATACATGGGAAATTTTATAAATACAGGTAACCAGACAACAGTTTACCTCAAAAGTTCTCTCACCAATTTACAACCACATATTCTCACCATAAATGTTAAGAATCCTGTAGCCGTTCACCTCTTTGATGCAAGTTGCACCATAAGTTCCACCATTATCAAATTGCATAATTAGTTATGAATCAGGTACAGGGTCTATTGTGCTGCTACTATTACCATTACTACTACAGTACTGTACTAAGTTACTACTACAGCTACTTTTCCAGTAAATACTACTGTACTACTGCTACTCGGGCTAAAATAGGTTCTGAAGTACTAATATAACCAATGGAGCTACTGAAATGACTGTTAATTCTTTGGGTACATTTACAATAAGATGGATGATGTTTTAGTCAAAAGACCATGGTGGGCACAAGATTGATAACTCACGCTTTTACGGAAAAAAAAAATAATAGTGGTCAAGCTAAGATTTTGGGATGTCATAAATTATAACTGGTAATACATAAAATTATCAAGCACTATACACATTGACGGTGAGCTTTAATGAACCGCATCACAAGACTATGAACCATAATTACGGTAAATAATTTTGCTTGGAAATACTGTACACATTCTGAACGAGAAACTTGAGAATTTTACTAAATTTCTTACAAAGCATGACAATGTTTCAAAAGTTAAGGACACTTTTAAAGGAATCCTGAGTATGCACCATATAACTCACTGAGATCCTTAATAGAAGGTGGAGGCTGTGATCCTGGTATACCGGGAGGACCTATTGGTGGTGGCGGTCCCATTGGGTCTGGTCCACCTATTCCCCCAGTGGCCTGCTGCAGGAGGTCCACTATGGAGTTTCCACCCGTTTTGTCTGCTGGAGAAATTGGTGCGAAGAAGCGGTTGGAGTCGAGGACTGTCGTGGGCGAAGGGATCACAATGTTTGGTTCGCTACCCGTGATTTCTGCAGAGGCAGGTTTAGTGGTTAGCCTTCAGACATAAGGTCTGAAGAGTGCATAGCACTACAGTGGAAACCATTGCTCATCTGTGCAATTAGTATCTTAAGCGATTTAGTAAATCAGTGTTAATGAGGAATATGTGCAATCATTAGTAACTAATTCCAATCGTTTCAAATGATTCAATCAAATTTATTTGGTGAGGTTGTTAATCATTTCTTTTGCAAATGTTTAGTTCTACGAAGCTGGGTATCTAATTATATAAAGAATCACACATGATCACTAGCAAGGCACACGGTTCGTGACCAGGTATAACCACGGAGATGTGCTTCACCCTCGCAAAATGATACACACTTAGCAGCTGCTACCTCATCCTGGACTACAAAAATATAAAGAATCTATCATTTACTCTACCCCAAAGAAGAGCTTTACTAATCACAGAGTAGTCTAGTGTTAGAAAGTCAACCTTAAATTGAGAATCGATTATATGGTGATACTGAACAATCAACGATCATCAAAGTGTGTTATGGCTATTCTACGGATAGCTATATGAATAAACAGTTTTATGAACTTGTGTTGTGTCTCCTCACGAAATGTAAAACAAATGAAAATCGAGACCACTGTTACGTACACCTCTTGCTAAACTTACATGG
Organism: Homarus americanus; assembly: GCF_018991925.1. Taxonomy (NCBI): domain Eukaryota; kingdom Metazoa; phylum Arthropoda; class Malacostraca; order Decapoda; family Nephropidae; genus Homarus; species Homarus americanus. The sequence continues at coordinate 154,538 of NW_024750713.1, forward strand.
TAACAAGAATGATACTGAAATAGTTCTTTTAAACAAATGGCAACTCTCTACTTAGGGCACTCACCCCCTACCCCAGGGATCACTGTTTTGAACCTGGCACACACACACACAGTTCACCAAACTGTAAATGGTTATGTAACCAAACTTCGCAGTCAGGGAGTGAAGGTGGTCAAGTGCAGCACTGGCCAAACTGCCTCTGAGTAACATTGACACAGTTTACAGTGTGCTATGTCCACAAGTCCCAATTGGGCAGTCATGCCTATGAGAGATATTTTTCACCTCTACTGTTAGGGTAATTTGTACGATCACTGTACATATATTTCAATTACCTACTGATCACAGTAAAAATTAACAATTCTTAATCAATCTTGGCAAAAGCATTCATGTAATTAAAAAACAACTGCATAAACATTGATTATGCATTTCAAATCCATTTAACAATCATAAAAAGATCAGTTGCTTGTTTCAATATATTTCATAAGACAATTGCTACTCCTGCTTCTATTTGTGGGTTTTGTTTGTTGACAATCAGTGAAAAAACTTTGATTTCAGTCAAGTCTATTCTCAAAAGGTCTGGTTAGTTTTATTAATAATGAAGACAACAGAGCTCTTTCCTTCAAACTTAGGAGAGAAGTACACTGTTTAATCAAAACCAAATACTGTACTGCATGCTTGGTCAACAGCATCATGCATCTCTCACACACAAAATAATCTCCATTTACAGTACTTACATAATTACAACACAAATGTATTTTTTCAGATCTTGTTTAACACAGTCTTGAGGAAGAGATGAAAAACCTTACATTTGTCATAACATTACGCTATTAACAATGATTTTTTTTTCTAATTCTCATTCAAAGTACTGTAATGCAAAACAAGATCACTTGTCTAGTGTAACTACTTAAAATCTTTACCAGTTTATCTAATGTTCTCATACTGGGATTATCTACATCTAATTGCAGGCATAAGTGGAGTATGTCCATATCAATCCGCAAGTTCTATGTACAGTACTTTCTCATTGCAGATATACTTCTCTAGTAATCCTATTATGACTAAAATATCTAATTACCTACAGCTTTTTTATCAACTCAATTTTAGATTTAGAAAAATTTTACCCACTTAACAGGATTTTTTTTGGTATAAATGACACAAAATACAGTTGGCCTGGTTACTGAAACTAATACAGCATAATCTCACTAAATCAAACCGAACTAATTTGAATTCTGAATACTGTATATACTTTGATCAGACTAACAAGTTCAAAATTAGGCTGAACAGTGCAAAACTTTGCATGTGGCATGACCTGCATGTGCAGCTTCCACCCATGTGCTGTATAGAAACATGGAAGAAGCCTAGTTCAAAACCTGCCTGAGAAGTGCAATGGTGCAGTGAAACCTTATACCGATTTTGAACTTATAACCTTTACTACTTACAAATCTCGATGTTATCTTGGATGCCTTCAACTTGCAAAAGGCAAGGGAATACACAGCACATTTTTGCTATAGCTACTGGCTGCAGCAAAGCAATTTCATATGGAACATTTATTTCTATTACTGCAGCACCGCCAAGTGAATGCCAATGAGTGGCTCCTACCTCATCTAAGTAGAGAGAGCACCACAAATATCTATTTGAACTATCCCTGTCACCTCTCAAGACCTATCAGTACCAACTATCTATACCATCTTGACACAATCTTAACAGTCATTCTTTCACAAGAAACTAGTTTCCTTCTTACCATCAAACTTACTCCTCCCTATTAAAATTGTGAACAGCATTCAATCATTTATAATTTACTCATTTACCCTAAACAGTTTCAACATTTCTAACATCTACTTTCCCATTACTCTACTGTACTATATGCTACGGTATTTCTAGATCTACAAGTGAGTGAAATTTACTACAACACACCTACGGTATTGCAATAAATTTGAATCTGTAGCTAGTGTAAAACTCATGAGTGGCAACAAAAGATTGGACAAATACAGAAGAGCTTATACAATACTTACCACTTAGGAGATTGTTGATGTGAGGTGGCAAGTCAATGGAGGAACGTCGAGAATTGGAGGTAGATCCTAAAACAGGACTCTCTCTCTTTGAGAAAAACTGTTTTAATCTTGATGAACCACCACTACTTGCATTATTAGCTGCCATTACCTCCTCCGGTACACCTATGAAAATTTAGTGACTCATTAATTGCATATTCCTCATAAAAACAATTAATAAATAAATCTAAATATAGTGAAAACATTAAAGTAGAACAAGTGAACCTCTCTTATCTGGCAACCTTGGGACAGAATAATGATAATAATGATGGTACATTACCCTAAGGTACAATTAGCTTAACTCCTTATACTGTGCTGAATAAAATCATCTGGCATTAGTCAAAGTAACTTATCAAATGTAGAAATTTGTACATTACATTATAGTGAACAAATTTAATAAATAAACAAGTAATGTGACAATAACATTAAACAAATGTACAATATAGTATGCAATAATAAATGAAAAATATGTATACTAATTCAAGCACCACAGACCATGGTAATCACAACACTCATGATCCAGTGTCCTCAAGAAATTGTATGTTATTCTCCCAACCGTGTGTGCCAGAAGCTACTAAACTTTGTTTTAAGACTGCATCACTGTTACTAGATGTAGCAACATTTATCAGCATGGCAAAATTTTACAAATATCAAGTTACTGTATAACAAAAACATGATTTGGTGAGCACTTCCAAGTTTACAGATACTGCTTTTAGTCACACTACCATACATTTCTTTATCACTAATATACATATCCCAGAGTGGTGACTATCACCTCCTTGGCTCCATATAAGGGCTGGGGTTGGAAAGGGAGAGTTGTACTAATTTGTACTAGATGTCAATGTCAGGGGTTAGCCTGGCCTGCAACACAAATCAGGCAGGAAAAATATATGAGTATTAATTTCCTTGGTCTAAAGTGAGGCTTTGGGAGTAAAAGGCAGATATAAACTCTCCCATTAAAATGGAAATACTTAATACTGTATACTTAAAAATAATAATAAACTCATATTGAAAGGCAAGCTGAAAATATCAATTACCTCTCAGATAAATTAAGGTACAGTGATCCCTCGGTTAATGAGCGCCTCGGTTATCGAAATTTCGGTTAATGAATTACCTTCCATAAGATTTTTATCTTCGGTTAACGAGCATTCCCTCGATTAACGAATTCCTTACGAGCGCCCCTCAACATGTTTTCTCTTGCACACTAGCTGTCATATTAGTCTGCCAACACAGTAATCAGTTCTAGGGCTTAAATTTCTCACTATTTTAGTAAATATCAAGAAGTTTGTACTATTCAATAATTTTAAGTCTTATATTAATTTTTTTTAGTCATTTTAACAATTATTTAACATATTTTAAGTACTGTACAGGGAAACTAGTTTTTAGCACGCCAACCAGCCTCTCAACACACCATACAGGCGTTAGTCTCTGTCTTTTCAGTGGAGGTAACATCTTGCTTCACTCTCTCTTCAACATAAATGCTTTTTTTTGTGTTTCCAGTCAAATTATTGGTCTTTTGAAATTTATTTTACATATTGACAATATATAATGCAGTGCAGTGTTGATTTAAAGAAAATAATCTTGAATTACACCAAGTGAACTAAAATTTTATGGGTGAAATGGCACCATGGGGTGACTTCTCTTCCACCCCAATGCCTTTTCTTGTCCCTTTTCCTCCACCTCCATTGTAATTCCCATCATCATCATCATCCAGGAGCCTTCTACATACACACCTAAGTAAGTGTACTTTACTACCTTTTTTGTTGACTTTAGGCAATTTTCGGTGAGCTGTAACCAATTACCCAAAAACCCACTGAAACAATGGTTTCGGTTAACGAGCAACCTTCTAGAACGAATTGTGCTCGTTAACCGAGGGACCACTGTATGCCAAAAATACTCAGATCAACAGAGCTAAAATAATATATCAAGTTAACAAAAGCAATCTAAAGATACAATGGACAAACTCTCAAAATTAAAGGTTGTACTCAACACTACTTACCAGTTCACCAGGTGTCCATAAATTTACCTGACCCATTTTGAAAGTTAACTACTGTACGTACTATTAAATTCAATATTCATTATAATCACTCAATTCTTAAAAGTAAACAATTCAGTTCCAATACTTAAGACATACTTCCAATCTCCTTACTGGGGTAGCCAATAATATCCCCTAGGTAGTCATCAATATTGAATCCTGGTAGCTCTTGATCTACAGGCTCAATGACTGTTGGCTGTGGCTGATGCTGGTTCATATCACCAACATTCTGCACTTCATGTTCTTCTTGCTGGAGTTTTGGTGATCTGCTGTTTACTACGTCTTCAACAATTACTGGAGTGTTGCTACGAGATCCCTTTCTACTCCCACCACCTGAAGAAGTTATCACCCAGTGTTAAACTCCACCAAACAATGAGTTGTGCGTGCAGAGTTCAACATTATTTCCCAAGTCTTATTCTACCATTTCTAAAAATACTAAAAAATCAGTCAACCCTTTATATACTGTAAATATGTGCAAAATGTAAATCAAGTGTGAAAATTAGTATTACAGTTCTGTACATCAGTACTGTGTGTGTAAATGTTTTTGCTTGCATAAGGTTTGTGTGATGTGGAGTAGTGAATGTGTTGTGCATGGTGTGTATAGTGAAGGTGTAGACTGGTATGTGCATTGTAAGTGTAGGTGGGCTGATCTGACTCAGGTGATGTACGATAGTGTAGTGAGGAGTGCAAATACCAAGGGTGGCATAATGCAAACCAAATATATACTGTAATTTAAATCAAATTATTTCTACCACAATGATAAATTCTATATTAAATCAAAGGTAAATTTCTCTTAATATTTACTAGGATCTATATTAGGAATCTTTGTAATTTATTTCACAGTCCCATGTTACTTCAGACCCTCCCATTACACCCACCCCCATCCTTCTTATCTTTCTCTACACATTCTATTCACAAAATCCTGTTTTGCTATCGTTGTTTGCTTTCTATGTATTAATTTTTCTTTTTGTATCTTATAATCTAATATGTAAGGCTAGACCACGATATAGCAAAAAATATTCTAAATGGTAATAACCAGTACACATACAGTATATCCTGAGAGGTAGCGTAGTAACAAGTTGGAAACACTTCCCACTAACAGAACTTTTCCTGTATTGATACAATACAAATAGGTTGTGTGTTCATTGAAATGTCAATACTGTACTGTCCTGTACTGTACTATGTGAATGGAATAAGTTCATTAGGTATATTAGAGTGCAGCGACAGGTGCCAAAAACATGTGTTGGCAACAGTGTTAACAACAATGTCGTGAACAAGGTGACTAACATGTTAGCACACTAGTTTCCTGCATATGTTGGTAGCATTGGAAGGCAATATGTTTGTTTCAGTGGTGTAGATGAGGCTAAATGTGGTAGAAGTGAATCCAGCTGACCACACACACACACACACTTCGGAGAGTATTGGAAGGTTGTACCCATACAAGCTACCGTAAAGTGGACCCGGGACCAAACCTCAATGTTTATAAAATTTTATCAATCTCACTCAGTTTTATGGTGTTGCAGTGTCACTGCCTAGTGTGGACTGCGTTTACTTCACCTCTGTTTCCAACATGTTGACACCTTTAACCCCACACATTTGCCAACAATGATACAAACATTGTTGCATTCATGTGTCTGACAAAATTGCTACCAATACTGACAGCTTAGCCTAACATGTCTGCAGCATTGTTCTTAACAATGTTTTAGGCACATGTGGCTGCACTGTTAAAACTTTGTTTATGGCAGTGTGGTTAATAACCAACATCAACATCTCTCTGAAATCATCCGAGACTTAAAACTTACTGTCTTTGTCCTTTTTCGAGCGGCGACGTTCTCTCTTACTTAGGGGTTTAGTAGATGTATTTCCTTCCTCTGGAATGTCATCAAAGCCAACCAGCTCAATGAATTCATTTTGGCTGTAAAAGAAAATCTGAGGTTATAAAATGTCCAAGACAAGTATTTTTTCTCTTGAAATCCTCCCCAGTAAAAAAAAAACTGTTCCTTATGTTTTAATCAAACTTTGTTTTAGAAGTTGCTATTTTAAGGCCAGTTCTAGAAATTTAGTATCGGCATCAGTAAAAAAAATTACAATTACACACAGGTCTGCACTGCACTCTCATAATATGTAATATATATAAAAACTCAATTTACCTTCCTAAAAATACAAAGAAAATTTTTCTCAGCACTATATTTCAGATTATCAATCAAAATGTCTTTGAAAGGCAATATTTCCCTCCAAATTTCCTGACTGATACCTGGATTTTTACAATACACCATATGGATTCTGCTATAGTATACTAATTGAATAAAATCTTCCTTCAACCATCACAAATTATGGAAAAACCTCTCTTACATACCTGGTGGGTCCTCCTGTGAACCACTCGGGTTGTTCTTCCTCATCATTGCGAGAAGACATTCGCCGTCGTTCCTGATAACGACGATCCCTGTCTCTTCTTTCTGGGCGTTTGTCAGTTTCTTCTTCCTCAAAGAAGCGACGTCTATTTTCATATCTGAAATGGTGAAAAGTACACAGATTCAAGTAAAAATTAAGTATAAACACTGAAGAGGGATCAAGAAAGATACACATTTACAGTACAGTAGATCCTCTCACATTCACCAAGTGTTATTTCACAGTAAAGCTTTGTTCAAGCATTGGAGATCACCACACACTGCTAATTATTGATGATGCAAAGTGGAAATAAAAAGGATAGGCTTATATACATTATAAAACAAATTAAAGCTTAAAGGAAACCCTACATTTTATGTTTGGTTTTGGTCATGTCTTGAAAGTTACTGAAAAACAAGAGATACAGTGTTGTATTTTGTGATTCAGTGAAAAGATATAGTACAGGGGGTATTCATATCTTATAATTTCTGAAGCTGTGACACTACAGAACAGTTGAAAAAAAATAAAAATATTATTTATTCATTTATACACCAAACAGAAGGGATGTACAACAAACCACTTTATACACCTGGCAAAAGAAGGTTCTTAGCAAGGGTAGGAAATTTTTTATCACGCGTTACCGGTATTTAAATTTATAAGGAAACATTGATATATTTAATAGTAATGCAAATGTGTTACATGTCTGGTACATTTTGGGGGGAATATTTCAAAATGTGCCACACACAGATAATCTTAGATTTACAGCAGCCACAATGGACGGGTCAGTCTGTGCAAACAAGGTTCGTAAAAAAAAAGTAATAGAACCTTTATATCCTACATTTGCATATTAGTAATCTTTCTGGTGAGAGAGTTGACAAAGTTTCTAAACACTCTGGGTCATTTTAATGCTTGTACGTAGTACTGTACTGTATTTGTAAATTACTGATCAGACTTACCGATTATCTCTTTCAAAGCATTGATCAGGCTTCGATCTCCAGTCTCTGCTATCTCTCCGAGGTTCAACCTCTCTTTCTCTATCCCTATCGCGATCAACATCCCGATCTCGCCTCGGTATTTCCCTTCTCTCTCCAGGAACTGGAGTTTCCAGGTCGTCTCGACGAGAAATTCGACCAGAACCAATCCTACGAGCTGGGATCTCTCGATGGGACTCCCTCTGAGGGCGTTCCGTAGGAGAGTCTGGACGTTTAATTGCAGGAGGTGGCTGTTGCAAGCCATGACAGCCCGTGCTAAAACTTCGACGCTGGGGAGATAACACCAGTCCGTCTTGTTCTTCTTGCTTTAAGAACAAATACAGCAATAAATAATTTAAGTATACAAACATTAGTATTAAATTTAGCATTTCAATAATGTGCATGATTTTCAACACAAAATACTCTAATATACAATATCTAAAATTCTATTGGATTTTACATTTTGCATGAAAAGCATTTGTATGTACTGTACATACATTCTATAGGGTATTTCCAGTCAATCAAAACAATCCTGAGTCAAAGATTACATTACAAGGGGGGACCGGTGGTAGAAGCGGTACCGTTCTTGCCTTGCAAGCGAGATGTCACGGGTTCGATTCCCGGGCCGGTGGAAGTTGATTGGACTTACTTCCTAGCCCCCATTAGTCCCTGTTCACCTAGCAGTAAAGTAGGTACCTGTTGTAAGTCGAAAGTTGCGAATTCGTATTCAGGGAGTTGGAACTTCCAATAACTTGACGACATAAACCACTAACTCTTCAGGCTTCTACGCCCTTAACTCATGAGACATAAAGGCAAGCATGAACTTAGCATGCTTCCCTGTTGGGCGCTGTAAACGCTTCTGTACTTCACCTTACACAAGGATGTAGGGGAGTGCCCAATAAAATAAACAAAAACAAAAAAACAAAAACAAAAAAAAATTACATTACAAGGTGACACACAATGCATAATGCTATTAAAAAATATTAATCCAACCTTTACTCTCTCCCGAGGGTCACGGCTACGTTTGAGTTCTAGGTCTGGTGGACGATCAGGTCTATTATTGGTCACTGTAGAGCCTGTGGAAGCAGTGCTGGACGGACGCCGCTCATCATGCACTGCTCTGATCCATCTCTCAGGGTCCCATCGTCCAGGGGATTTGTTGTAGGAAGGATCCAAACAAGACGGCCATTTTACAGACAAGGGGGCTTCCTTTAGTGCCAAGAGTTCATCCTAATCCAAAAAATAAAATGATTGAGTCAAATAATTCTTCATCATCATCACTATGTAATTAACTCTTAAGCAAACATCTTTACAAATAAATTTAATATAATTCCACCAAATTGCTTTTATATTTCAACCATAGAAAAATGGATGCATTCTAAACCTTCCTTAACTCCCCACAAACATCTTGCTTCTTTCTTACCGCGGCTAATTACTTAGAATGAAAAAAATCTGGCATTGCTCTCAACTCTCGCACCATGTAAACAAAAATATTGTAGGTTCTTTGTTGAATCTATGCTACACTTTAAACCAATATCTAAGACACCAATGGCAGGTCAATGCATCCACAAATAAAATATAAAAGTTCATAATTTCCAAGACAGAAGTGATATAGGGATTCTGGATTGCTACTTGAAAAGCTAATTGGAAAAGGAAAAAAAATGCTCCCAATTTAATTACCCTGGAGTATTGCCACTGAGGAAGATTTTGGGGGGAAGAAGAGCTAGATGGTGTTGCAGTTCCCTTGAGGGACTCTCCTCCGCTTGAATCAGATGAAGAGGCAGATATATCTCCCTCTTCTGGCTTGGAAGAGGGTGTGGATGAGTCCCGACCTCCACCGCCACTACTCCCATCATCCCCATCTTCCTGTTGTTGCTGTTGACTAGACCACATCTCAGGGCTTTCTCCATTCGTTTCTGTAAATAACACACATATTAGTATAAGTGCTACAATAAAAAAAAAATTATTATCTTTACCAGCCTTGTCCTGTTTATCGCAAGGAGGCTGGAAAAGAGCAAACATACACACATTACCATTTATTCATTCTTCCATCCACACCAAGGCCCCAAATCAGAATTACCCCAGTCAACTCAAACACAGCAGCATCACACATCGATATCATAGTTCCCAAACATTACTCAACATTGTGCTCTCCAATCATTCATCAGCAACATACATACTTCATCCCATTCTTCCAGTGATCCCCTCCACCTGAAATCCTATATTCAGAACAAGCCATAATCGTGTAAAAATCAATAAGTGTACACAGTTTCTAGGACCTGAAACTTGTGCCTAGAACCTAAAAACTGAAGAAAGCTTGAAAATCAGATAAACCATCCAATTATACCAGAATCCTTAAAAAGGAGACATTTGATATAGCAATTTCACTTAATGAGGGGCAAGGTCGAGTCTCTGATGTTACCTTGATCCTCTGCTGTTCAGTTTGACCTCAAAATCAAGCAGGGTCAACCACCTCGGTTCCAGCCCATTTATCTATCAAAACCCCGGGCCGGTGGAAGTTGTTTGGACACTCTTCCTAGCCCCCAATAGTCCCTGTTCACCTAGCAGTAAAGTAGGTACCTGTTGTAAGTCGAAAGTTGCGAATTCGTATTCAGGGAGTTGGAGCTTCCAATAACTTGATGACATACACCATTGACTCTTCAGGCTTATATGCCCTTAACTCATGCGACAAAGGCAAGCATGAACTTGGCATGCTTTCCTGTTGGGCGCTGTAAACGCTTCTGCACTTCACCTTACACAAGGATGTAGGGGGGTGCCCAATAAAAAAAAACCTATCAAAACAAGGGAAGGGAGTGGATCTACTCTTTCAACACAAATGGAGCTCAATAGGCATCTGTGTGAAAGGTCCCATTGAACTCCACTAATTTCTAAGACAAAAAATGGCTCCTATGAAAGAGACCTAAGCTGACCGATCCCATGTGTCATCTTCCAGTTTCAATGTTAAAAACTAATAACCTGAGGTCTCAAGTTAGTAGTGATTCTTTGACTAATACTGTACTGACCTACAAGAGTGATAACATAAGCCAAAAGAGACTAAATTACCATTCACCAGAACACTACTCATATAATTTCAAGTCTTTTCAAAGAGATGGATCTATGTAAGTCCATTAACGCTTTAACCCATAAACTGCGACACACCTCACATGATGATACACACTAGACCAACATGCAATATACTGTATACAGTAATACAATTTTCAGGGCACTTATAAAATTCTGCAAAGAGTAACATATTTAAAACACGTTCCATGTCTCTATACACCTCTCACACCATCCATGCGGCACTCAGACCGTCGGTGCTGCCTCAGTGGACATGAAAGAGGTACGTTTGTCATAATCTCCCACTGTGCCCCTCACCAGCCCTAGTCACTCAGCCCACACACTCACTTAAAACACTTGAGCCATTACATGACAAGGGTAGCTATAGGGGTTAGTTTTATTTTTCATACTCCTGGAAACATATCTTTAATCTTGTAAGAATATAACAGTATCATATGCATTTTCAGAAAATTTTCTCATGTATTTTATGTACAGTGGTAGCCAGGTTATCTCATTGGTACAGCCTATGGATGAAATTACATACAGGTATCTATTGTAAAGACGCCAAAAAACAGTCGTGTCACTGAATTTCAATATAACATTTAGTTTCATACATAAATTGCATATTTGGCCATGGAGCAACCAACAACTAATTTTAATTACTCGAGATATAGTAAGAGTATTAGGCCATGACCTGCATGGGTTCTGGCTTCAATGAATCGACAAAAATTGAAAAATAAGAATGAATTTAGCAGAAACAAAACACTGAGCATTGAAAATAAAACTAATTGTGAAATATTACTGAAACACACAGAACATAAAATGTCTTAAACATATAACAGACTTGCTGCTTAGTAATACTCTGGAATAGGGGCACTGGTCAACCAAGAAATTTAGAAACTTTTTGTGTAGAGGATAACATATTTGTAAAAAAAAATTATGATTAGGAATTTTCATAATTTTGTTTATGTGTAGTTATATATAAATCCAACCGGTTCCCCTGATGCTAGTTGTGGCACTTGAACTGTTCACAAACACTTCCCCGTGACTGATCGAACAATAAGTGACTGAACTTTTCCCAACAACCTTTCCATATCTTACCTATCCTTCCTAACTTAGTCTAAAATAAGGTACTTTTATCCAAGGATCGATAGATTATATTTGTTTCATCTTATCTATGATTAATGATATGATGTAGGCTACGGTACTAATCCAGGATACTCCCCTAAAACCCAACTGCCGCAAAAAAATTTATAGAAGACGAGTTGTTTCTTACCTCAAGAATACCCAGAATCAGGTGGAGAACTGCCAACTTTCTTGAAAATTTGTTTTGGTTAGTTTTACTGGTTCATTATGAGCAAACGCCTGGTACGTTCCATCACCAGATGACACTATGTTTGTGCTTTATCTATTGACAATCACTTCCCACCAGCCAACCAATGCTAAGTGACGGAACATTTCCCAGTGACCTTTCCATACCTTACCACATTAAACCTACCTAAGCTAACCTAAATATTGTCCTGTGCTGTGCTGTACTTCCATCCTAGGGTATGTATGTTAGGTAAATTTAGTTGGTTCATCCTACCTACAACTAATCATACAATAAAATGTAAATACTGTACTGTAAGTCAATATGGTATCACCAGCAGCTAGCACATGGCCATTTATTTGTGTTCAGGACAAAAAAAATACTGTATGTCAAAGCAAAATTTTTTTTTTAATTCCTCTACCTTGTTTTAGATATTCTTGAGGTAAGAAGCCAATTTTCATCAATAGAAAATTTTTGTTATTAGTTCTTAGAGAAAAGTGTCCTAAAATATTTCCTAACGAAGCAGTCACTGGAAGTACAGTATATGTGTGTGTGTGTGTGTGAATCACTTGTCCGGCAAACAATTAGACATATCGTAGAAATACAGGTAGACACTGACTAGTGTTCTGGATAATTAAAGTCACCACAATAATAGTACGAATATTGCTAATCCTTCACTTTTTTTCTTTTTCTTAAGGTATAAAAGAAGTTATACTGTACCTGTATCTTCTATACTGAAAAATTCTGAAGTTCCTGGTTAATATCTCCCCTTGTTTCAGAGCACTCTACTGTATTACACATAACTGTATATAGTAAAACGTGATGAGTGGAACTGTGTCTACCAGGATATTTGTAGAAAATGACAATAACAGATTAAAATCAAGTGCTATGCAGTCCTTAACAATTACAATGAACAAACAAATCAATGGTTAAATCCTTGTAGTATTGTTCGGTGTTGACCTTTATGTGAGCAGTTATACTTTGTCCAAATGTATTTTAGCATTATTATTAAAATTAATTCTTATTGCAGACATGTGGTGGACGTTGGTAAAATGAATCTATACTTGGTATGAACTTAGAATTGCGTTAAGTTTCTATTATGTATGTGGCGTCCAATTTCGGGAAACAAGCCCACATTAAAAAACATACCCGTTACTTATATTTAAACAATACAGTCCCCATACTGGCAAACTTCGTCTTCAATTGAAAAAGAGCAACTTGCTATTCACTGCAACAGATGACAACAGAGGGCACAAATTATAATTCTAAAATATGTTTCCATAGTATAATGTGGGTTTGATTTCTAAAGTTGATATTTCCATTATTGTGATCGCTCCAAGAGTTCAGCTTACTATCAATCATGGCTGTAAGTGCATGGCATTAAACTATTTCTGAGATAAAAACAATCAAAGCTAACTAATATAACCTTCCAGTCATTGGTTAATTTTGGTTAGGTTAGGTTCACTTTTCACAAAATGGTTTAATGCCGTACGCCGACTCTCACACCTGTCGTGCGTCAACAAACTGGTCGTTGCTTTCCCGTACAGAAACTAAACACATGATTCTAAATTCAAATTCACTAATACTAATGTCTGTAACCTGCTTGTTCAATAACAAATAATGTTCTGGAAATCTGTAAAAACAAACTGAGAAAACAATATTGTAAGCATGGAAAGAAAAGGTAAATACTTGTAAAGGAAGAGTTCTGTTCACCTTCACAGGAAATAAGTGAAAACCTTTCCTCTAACCTTTAACAATTGTCATTTTCCTCATCCCCTTATCTTCACAAATAAGCATTAATACACAGGTAGTTGATTAAGGTATTTCTAACATTTTCTTAACAATTAAGTGTATGTGGTACTTAATATCCAACTAATAAGGCACAAATTACTTTCCAAGAGATGTAGCAAGTAATGAATGCCTGGTCCTCTTACTACCTGTAAAGTTATCTCAAGGCTCCATATGAAAAAACAACCTTTATGCCCAAGACCTTCAAAGACACATATAGCCTCAAGATCATACACGCTTCCACAACTTTCACTTCATCTCCATTCATATTATAACAAAAGAAAAATATCTACCTAAACCACCTGCATCCACAAGGATCGGTATTGGAGGAGGCGTATTACCATCATTGGCAGGATCCCCTTCTTGTTTGGGTTTCGTTGACATGACTGGAAATACAAGGCTGGAAGTCGGCTATGACAGCAGCTGTTACCCTGGCAATAGTATACTTAAATATACACACTCAAGTTCTTCTTTCACACCACAAAAGTCTACACTACACAAGAACCAAGAAAAGTGCGGGCATCGCAGAAATGTTGGCAAATAAAGTCACATAAACAACGGACACTGATGCAAAAATAGAAATATGGCGGTAGATTCCCGGATGACGAAAATTGGTAGGAGGAGCTCTAGTGGTGGAGGGTGGAATGACAGCCGCCCCGGGACCTTTGAAAACCTGCGCACATCTCTCCTCCCGCGCACCTCACGCATATCACCTTATTATTATATCTCTTACCTCAATTTTTCTCTCTTATTACCTCGAATTATAGAAATTTAATCCATTTGTTTTTTTAGTGTTGGTTACTTTTTTTAATGATATGAATGGAAGAGAAAGAAGCAAACCCTTGGCGACCAGGGAGTCGTGTCTGTTTATTCTTTTTTTTTCTTTTTTTCTTTTCTCTTTTTTTTTGGTTATTTTAACAAAACATCTCTCTCCGTCCTTTTATTAGTTAAATAGACTTACAGATAATATATGCGAAGAAAAAAGATAAACAGGACAGGGATGGAGGGGTGACCGAGTCCAAACATATTGACCTATTTTTCTTTGTTCGCGCTGTTTTGGTAATTTTTTAAACCCCAAACACCGCAGAATTTGTGTCTGCATATCAAAATATAGCATCATTATTCTTTCTAAATCAGAAAAAAAGTATATAGGTATCTTCGTGTGGAACTGGGTAATAATTTCAATTCAATTTCAATTTCAATTGTTTATTCCTTGATAGAGGAAGCGGGATCCTAGTGCTGTCACTAGGTACCCTGTACAATGACACCAGAAGCATCTGGCAAGTGTGACAAGTATATACAGTATAATTATTATAAAGGGGCTTACTAAAGCCTAAGGAAGGAAGGAAGGATATTCCTTTAACACATAATCAACATTATTTACATAATATCTGGCCAGTATGGGGAGGATCATCGTGTCTCCGTCAGGGGGTCGGGGAGTGGTGGTCCAGCAGGCGTCACGGAAGCGTTGTGTGTGGGGACATCTTAGGAGGTAGTGGATAAGGGTGTTGCTGTCGGGTCTTCTGCATAATGCACAAGAGCGTTGCTCAGGGGATGCGGGGATACCAATCTCCCAAGCAAAGTCATACCCAATGATGATACGGGCAGCAATCACGTCCCCTTTCCGGTATTATCTGAATTAATTACCACTAAACGTCTCGGATAACTTTCAGTAATGAACAATCAGTTGTAAGTAAAATATTATATGAAACACACTTACTCACCATAAAACTGAGTTTGAATATTATTACCTAACAATTTCACTGTGGTTGAAAGAGGTGGTTTGGACTACGCGTTGCACTACAAAATTGTTGACAACATACTGTAGAGATAGTAAGAAATATTATAAATTGTTACGTCAATAATTGTTAAGTATGATAGAGATTGATAATTATATCATATATTTATGAAATAATTAAGTTCCTCGTCGTTTTTGTTGTGTGTTTCTGAAGCTTAACCTTATATTATATGATAAGAAGAAAGTGTCAAATTTCCATTTATTTATGAGGCCACAACAGTACCACCGAATTCTTTGGGGGAATTAAAAAGAATTCTTTGGGTTTAATTCAGTGATGAAATTTGAGCATGTTTTTAACTTAGAAGCAATGAAGATTTGGAGGTTTGGCAATTAGTCAGGTAATAAATTCGATTTATTTTGTATACCTTATTGATTTATATGCTTCGAGGATTATGATAGTTTTACTAGATTATACAGTCAGTAGGTTATTGTCATCCAACGTTAGATATCTAGGAATAATCTTTCAAAGCACCATAATGATTATTTGTAGAAAAAGATAATTATTTGCCTACATAGGGAATAAACCCCCTTCGGTTCAGAGCGATGGTGGTAGTCTAATATTAACTTAAGTAACGGTAACCTAATAAAACCTTAACCTAATCTAATATAAACCTAACACAACCTTGACCAATCATAACATAAACTTTACCTCATATTTGCCTTAACTAAAAATATCATTAACTTGTCATTTAGCTAACTATAACATTAACAGAATATAAAGTTAATTCAATATAACCTTAAACAAACCTTATTTAGCATTCTGTGTAATATAACTTTAACAATATACCCTTAACCTAACATAACGTTAACTCTTTCATGGTATATAAGCAATGAAATAACAGAGTGAGCTTACAGTACACTTGTGCAATCATTTCCTTTTACCTTTAAAACTATTTCTTTGTTGTAAGTACTGCTTTTCTTCTGCACAATAATGTGTCATATTAGTTCTGTATAATTGTTTAGTGTTGTCCCGCGCCAGAATTTTATCTGCACCATGATTACCCAGAGTTAATTGGGTGGACGCCAACTACTACTACCACTACTTGCCCTGCCGGAGGATTGAATCCGGGTCACTTACGAAGCGAACATGCTGACCATTACACCAAAGGCTACCACCACCAGTTACATTTACCGTCACAACTTAATTTACATTTACCATCACCACTTAATTTACATTTACCATCACCACTCTAACTGAGCGTGACCACCTGTTCTCCTCAAACCTTAACGACGGGAATCAGTCTATTACAGCTGTACCCTTAAACTAAAGTTAGGTTAGTTTAGCAATTGTTAGGTCACAACAAAATTTATTAATTTATTTTACACCATTTTTTTTAAGAATGAGGGTCAATTTGTAGTAGAGCACATAATTCGATATTGTTTTTTCTTGTTTGTGAAGAAAGGTTCACACAAAAACAAGACTAATTTATCTGATACTTTTGGCGCAATTTATTCATAATCGATATCGGGAACCAAGACGCACGTATAAACTCTTGTGAACTGGAATGCGTCTAATTTATACAACTCTTTATAATAGATGATTAGAAATATTCTGTAAATCATTCTTGTTGTTTAAAGGCAAAGTAATAAACGCGACAGCTGCGTGTCGGCGTTACTTCAACACCAGTAATGTATTGACTGGTGATTACATGGATAAACCCAAGGATAAATACTGTTTATAGTCCTTGGATAAAACTAGGTGGTCGAGATAAGAAACACTGGTGATGCCTCTCTTATCTGAAGTAGCGATAAGGCCAGCAGCTAAACAAGAATCTCTCCATATTGACATAATGATGTCTCAAATTCTCAATCTGTTCACTAGGCAATTCCCTGTCAGTTAGATTGCCTATCGATATTACTGTTTCTAAT
This sequence comes from Homarus americanus, assembly GCF_018991925.1. Classification (NCBI taxonomy): domain Eukaryota; kingdom Metazoa; phylum Arthropoda; class Malacostraca; order Decapoda; family Nephropidae; genus Homarus; species Homarus americanus. The sequence goes on from NW_024750713.1 coordinate 171,795, forward strand.
CTCAACAAGAGTTTCCTCTGTCCGATAATTCTAAATACTTTCCAAAAGATACGAAAAAATAGGAAAACTGCTACATCTTTCGCACACAATAATGATTACCCCTTTCCCCACCCATGTACTTTGCTATGTATCTCAAGTGTAAAGCAGAAATGTGTGTGAGTGTACAGAGTAAAGATGGACGTGAAGGTGTGAGATATAAGAGAATGCGCGACGTGCTCATATAACCGTGGCATGTAAATACGTTTAGGGATTTTGCAAATTTTTAAATGAGAGTAAGACTGGATGATGTAGGTCACCTCAGTTGTGTGGATCTGATTGAATATTAGTAAAGTAAGTTAATAAGTTCAGAAAATAAACTATGCTTGGGCTATCTATATCGAGAGACAGCTAAATGTTATATCTGCAGCATGTCCTCGATTGGTAGATGCACAACAGTAAATTGTGAGCATGTAACATGATGTAACAAACAATAGAAAATTGGCTTCTGGAAAAGTTTAAGCAAATTCTGGTGGTATCAGGTTGGCAACTGTCAAGGTGACTCAGGTTGATAGTTGCAATACTAATTACACAAACTAGTGCAACATACCGCCAAGAAAAAGCTGACTGTCTGATCTGCCATTATATAACCGGATCTAAAGGAGCAAGTTTAGGCGTGAAACTAAGTAATTGATGTCAGACGAGAAAATCAAACAGAGATGTGAACTTTTCCTGATGTCGCTTGACACAGGAAAAGTAACTAGGCATGATAAGATTAGCCCAGGGCTACTGCGAGAAAAGGGAAGCTACTCGGTAGGATTTCTTTCTTTGTCACGTTTTCCTGTACAGTACTTTTGTCTTTTGCCACATCGATGGCCATTACATAATTTTGTGGTAGCAATCTGAGATACTATGCCATTGAAATAGTTATCATAATGTTGGCAGAATGGGTTAGTGCTCAACACATTCACTCTCAATACAAGGAGAGTACGAGACTCATAACAATGGGTTACCCATTGCTTAGCCTCGAGATCCCCATACGTGACTCCCTGGCACTTGCTCACATCAAGGACAGTGTGTGCCACAGTACAGCCTTTGAATGAACTAAATAAATTCGTATCACTTATGCTGTCCAGGGCATATCCTGTACATTATGTCAAAGTTAAGGGCAACGTGCAGTAATTCAACGTCTTCAGATATGTTTAAGAATAATGTGAACATGTTGAGTATTAGACGAATATTCAAGTATTATTAAAACAATTTCATATAAATTTCAACAAAGCTACACATTCATTATAAATTATGTGTAGTATTGTTTATGTAAAGGCCATATTATGGTTACTTGCTTTGTATTATCTGGAGTTCCCTCCAAATAAAAAAGGAACCTTTGTTGCATCTGTATTCACTTGAATGCATTGCAGTTAAGAGGTGTAAATTATATAATAATGTTTCCCCATTTCCCGTTGATTGTTCACCGTAACAGGGATACATGTGTCGCAGGTAAATATCATGGATTTTTTGTTATTTCTCCATTATGACACTGAGGTGATGGATGAAGAACTTCACGTGGATTGGCATAGGGTTCTCTCTTCCTACCTAAACAATATGTGCGATACATTTGATTGATCCACTATAAACCATGTTTGATATATTCACTGAAGATTTTGCGATATATAATTTACATGTATTATATATATGTAAAATTAAAGCTATATTTTTTATATAAAAGGAAGAGAATTTGATGAGATAAGGGAAAATTTGAGGTAAATATCATAGGATGAAGCCCAAGCCAGTAGCTGAGGACCTGCAGGATGAGTCAAGAGTGGTGCCCTCTTCTCCTCAACATTTTCAGTTAACGTTTTCCCTCTGGATAATTCATCGCATATGTGAGTATTTTTTCATTACCTGTCAATACAACTACACGTTTAATAAATTACGAGTGATTCTTACGACCGTTAAAGGTAGATACATGCGTTAATCCTTGTCATATTGGTAACTTGCCTCCGTCCTTGGCCTAATGGAACTTATGTCTACTGAAAAGGAAATTTAATGAAGGGAAACAAATATTGGGAATTCTTTTTGGTATGTCTATATCTCGTGGCATTACCAGGATATCATTAAAGAGACATTTGTAGACATAACTAGTGAAAAGAAAGTATGAAATTTAGTTATGGCAAGAGGAGAGAAGACTTAGATAAGGTATCGAGTTGTATTTGTTGTTAATTATGGATAAAGGTTTCTGGTCTGACTACCTTAATGAACTGGGTGACCTAGGTGTTAGGCAGGACATATAGGGTTATGTTAAAAGGTAAAATTAAGGTTCGTGGCTTTAAAAGGGTTTGTTTTCTTCTGGATTTTCCCTCCTAAACCTTTTGCTTAAGTGTGTAGAATGCAAATTTGGTGGAGGAGTAAGGTTTAAAATAATATTTCATTTTCCTAGCAGATAGCAAACTGGATGGTACTTTATTTGGGGTTTAGCACTTACAAAATACAGTACAAAACCTGACTTTAAACACTGCCTTATGTTTGTCTATAAAGAAGTCCCTGAGTGCTGCCAAACTTGACTATGAATTGCTCAGTGGTTTGCTCCAGGTAAAACAGTCGTAGTTCAGTGATAATCTCTTGAAGGTGTTGAGGCTATGTCCAATTTGTATTTCCTTAATAAATTCTTTGTCATATTTTCCTTATTTCCAAAGCATAATTTCTTTTTGTGCACTTAACCAAACTTTTAAAGCAAAAAATCTGAAGGAAATGCAAATTATTAAAGCCTGAGAGTAAATTGCACTTAACCTAGTTGAATTAAAGAAACGTTTTTAAATTTGATGTAGATATTTTGCAAGGAACCAGTACAGTATTTGCATAAATTTGGTTCGGCTTTCTATGGATTAATATAGGCACTATTTTGATGTGAAATTTAAGAAAAACAAATCAAACCTAACTTAACCTAACCCAGCATAACCTAACCCAGCATAACATAACCTATATGAATTTATCAAGAATATATTCTGGGATTGTTAGGTTAGATTATTTATTTAAAAACTTCAAGACCGTATAGCTCAACCTGTACCGTATATACAGTATATTCAGTAGTTGGCTCACAGCACATTATCCTTTTCTTTTCAGCTTAGGGCAGATGTATTTCAAATATGTTTATTTTAATGGGAATTATGAAGATCAGTATTGCAATACATTTCCATTATATTGGTTTCTGCATTGTGATTCGTACTGCACAGCCTATTCAAAAAGCATCAAAACACCATATTCATGTACAGGGTATTGGTTTGGTTGGCTTCACCTGATGTTTTTATTCTCTCAGATGCCTGGGGTCTACAGATACTTTTTGGATTGGATGTACAGTACATTTTGAGAATAGGCCAAAAGAATTGACAACCAGCTGTAACCCAATTTATTTAACATAAGATTGTTTGGTTAGATAAGTTAGACTTGTTTAACTTGTTTTAAGAGACAGATTGTATAATTGTTGTAAAAAATGAAGTATCAAAAATCCAAAGATTTAAGATTATGCTTAATAGAACAACTTACTCCTCAAACTCACTGGGGACAAGTAGACTCATCTTTGCCACCACAGTCACTCAGCCAGTTGCCTCATTGTCCAGTTTCTCCTCATTTACGCTCATTTAATAATTGTGGCTCATTAAGTAAAATAAAATAATTGAGTATGTACTGTATTCTTAAATTTCTTATGTCACACATCCACAACATTGCTAAAGCTGCCTCGTGATAGCTGGAAATGCTGGACAGATGCCGTAGCTACTTCGCTCCTGAGCAGTTGCTTCAAGTTTATGAAGGAGTCATTCGTCCTAACTTGGAGTACTGCACTCATATCCGGGGTGGCTCTTCTTCTGTCCATCTGTTAGATAGGGTGGAATCAAAGGCATTTCGTCTTATTAACTTTCATCCTTTAGTTGACGATCTTTCTTCCCTTTCTCTTCACCACAATGTTTCTTCACTCTCCCTTTTACAGGTACTTTAATGGGCAATGTTCAGTGGATTTGGCATCCTGTATACTGCCAGCAAAGCCATGGGCTCGCAACACATGTCTTGCCAGCGGTGCTTACCGTTTCTGTATGGATGTCGGTCACACTTGAATAACCCATCGTAGTACAACTTTCTTTCCTCGCACAACCAAATTGTGGAATGGTCTGCCTTCTTCTGTGTTTCCATACTCATACAATCTGTCTCACTTCAAAAAGCTGGTTTTGCTGTATCGTTGTGGTGCAGATTAATTTAGTCTTTTTTCTTCTATTTTTAATTTCTTTTTACTCTTAATTCCCCCCCCCCTTCCCCCAAGCCCCGTTGTGGGTCGATGACCTGTGCCTGGGTGGGCTATTCCTCATAAAAAAATACTCCAATAGATATCTTTATGGATTGTCCAATGAATTTCAAAATGACCACCGCAACTCCTGTTGTCTCGGCAAGGTTGTCAGAATCCTTTGTCCGTTGTATCATATTGTCTCTCCAAAAATCGTTATGATACTTTTTGTAGCAAGTGTACAATAAAGACATAGAATTCATAGAGTGATTGTGGAATTTTGAAGTGAACAAACTGTGAATATTCCCGGCAGCCCATAAGAGAGCACGAGTGACGGCAGCATCCTTACCATATAAATAATCATCGAGGATTTAGCACAATGCAATAACTCATTAGAGGTCAAGTGTGGGGAAATTTTTTTCGGAGAACGTACAGTATCTCCAATTAGCTATAAAATGGAAATCAATGTACAGTGTACGGATATTATTAAAGTACCGTAGTACAGTACAGTATATTTATAATTTGAGATTTGACAGCTTCTCTTTGCTTTCTTTAAATGTTCATAAAAATTTTCTGAAACCTCATCCTTATTATTTGGTGGTGCATAAACCTGATTTCTTGACTAACGGAACTCTCAATTCTCCAATTATCCTTTACACTACAACTTAATTTGTGTTTTCAAGAATACAAAATAGACTGTCATGCTTTCCACCACCTGAATATGTCAATCAGTGTGCTTCTTTTGTCTGTTTTACTTCATTTAATCCCCAAATACATATTCCACTACAACTTCTTTTTCATCTCGGTCAACCTTTGCTTACCTTCATATTCCATGTTCCTATTGTGATTTGGTGTCCTTTCATCTTTAAGTTTTCCAGATTGTTATTTAATGTCTAAGACTTTGTAGTGCTCAGACAGTACTCTGCTTGGTAACTCTCCGTGGCACACTGCCTGTAAAAACAGTCTGTAATGTGGTTGGACATTTAGGTGATGCTCAACCAGCAGGAATATCTACCTAAGATCATCATTACTTCCTGGCCATGGTTATTCTGGGACAAAAATTAAAAGTCAGTGATGTAGGAAGCCCAATGCCATTGTATAACAGAACAGTGGGAGGGAATAGTATAACATACAGTATATGGACAATCGTAGATGTGTTAGATGGAGAGTAAACATTATTAAGCTGTACAGTACCTTAGTCTGCTTTGAAGGTTAAATAGCATGTGTGATATTTGATAAAACATATCAGGTTATATCTCTTGTACGCAGCTGATATGACTGATAAGATATGATGACTTTCAGTGTGTGTGATAAGCAGCTACCTAAGGTCCCCAGAGATATACAAAACCTTAGATGATTGGTAAAAACAGCCCAAGAACGTTTAGAGTGGGGGACTGTGGCCTCCAACCCTCAAATATGAGGACAGTACTCTGATAGATTGAGGGCTTTAGCTGTGTCAATTACTTTGTAAACCTCAAAACAACAACTTCTTTGTGTGTCTTACTAAATGGGTTATGAATGCAAAAAGCACTTTAAGTTTTTTATTTGATTATAAGATGGATTTATTTTTATATTAATAGCGATCGTATATACCTGTATACCTGTCTTGCTTTATGTGCACTTGCTGTATGCAAATTTGCATTCATGTGAGGACCCTACTTCTACCCACAATTCATTTAATATGAAAAAATATTGCTATTCTGCATTCTGTGCAAAAAGGGAATGGGAAAACTGGGGATGAAGCATCCTGATAGATGGCATGTTGCCATTTTTCTTATTTTATATTATACTGTACAGTATTTTGTTTATTTATAAGCCACATTAGAGTAGTGTAATGATTTTTACACGACTTTTAGCTATAGCATTACTGTACTTTTGTTTTTTAGTGTGTCTTTGTTGTGAAAAAGTGCCAGCATTAAGGTTGGGGAAGCTTTAGAAATGGTTGTGGAACACATCCCCATTTTCTCCATAAGATTAAGAATTCACTTTATGCGATTTTGAGTTATGTGAGGTTTTCCCAGAACGTAACCCTAGCATAAAGCGAGGGTCATATGTACTTATTATTATAGTTATAAGATTTTTTATGTCAATATACTGTACTGGAATGTATTACTCATAACTGTCTTTATTTCAGGAATTCATCAAGGGGTGAACTATACTGTACATGAGTCAGGCTTCCAAATTTCCGCCTGGCAGTTCTTAAGAAAACTGCTCTGAACATCCGAGCTATCACTGAACTCCTGTGAATTCTCATCTCTGTAGTGTTAGTTTGTTAAAAGTGGTGTGCTGTTAAGTTAAGGCTTAAGGAAAAATATAAACCGGTTGTGTTTCTGCAGTGTTAGATTTATTTAAAAGAAATATGTGCAAATGAAAATATTGTTTATTAGTTCTGGGTATTATATACAAATGGCCCAAAATATGAGAGTTTATCACTAGTTGGATGTTAATGCTGAAGACCTTCCACAACACCTCACACTATGGATGGAGATGGTGGAACTCCACGTCGAGTGGTGAGGGTGCCAAACTCGAGGCAGGCCTCAAAGGATAAAACACCTCTTGCAGAAAAGGTAAGTCCTTTTTCATTTTGAGAATTTGGAAAAAAATAGAGAAACCCCATAGAATATCACCATTAAATTTATATATATAAATATATATATTTTACATTAAGTTTTAAGGTTCTGTAATTCACTATACAAAGTTAACGGTACAGTACAGTGTACTGTACTGTACTGTACTTTAGAAGTACAGTGTACTGTACTGTACTTCTAAAGTGCTTACAGTGCAATCTTTATGTAAAAATTACTGAAGCTTTTTTATGCTTGTGTTATGCTGTGTGTAATGTGATTTTTTCTGATTATATATATATATATATATATATATATATATATATATATATATATATATATATATATATATATATATATATATATATATATATATATATATATATATATATATATATATATATATATATATATATATATATATATATATATATATATATATATATATATATATATATAGACAACAAACTAAATTGGAAACCACACGCCAGTGAAGTTGTCAAATCCTCCGGTTTCCGTCTCCACCTCCTCCGCCGACTCAAGTCCCTCGGAGTTCCTGCACCCGAGCTCCTCAGTGTTTACACAACATTCATACTTCCCAAGCTCACCTATGCCTCCCCACCCGGTCTTCCTCCCTAAATGCCACACAACGTAAACACCTAGAAAAAGTGCAAAAGAGGGCATGCAAGATTATTCTCTCCCCTTCCTACTCCACATATCAAGAAGCACTCAACACACTGACTCTTTCGACTCTCACTGACCATCACCACGACCTCATCTGCAAATTTGGTAAGAAGCTTCTACACCATCCTCGACACCGGCTCCTACTACCACCTGAGATCCCTAGCCCGAGAATTGCTGTTCGACACCACAACCGCATCCAGCCCATACGTGCACGAACTGATCGCTATAAGAACAGCCTAGTCCCAACCATTGTAAAAATTATCAATAACTTGTAATAAACCAATGTATTCACTCCCAGTAAATACTACTTCTTGCACTGTCAATATGTTGAAATGCACTGTAGTTTGAGCTTTTCCCCATCTAGTTATTATATATCTTATTTGTATCACTTATGTTACTTGTATATTTTTTGTAATTCGAAACCCATTCCCCAAATATGTAACTGTATATTTTCAGCCTTCTGGCTGCCAAGCTCTTTCAATAAATCATTAATTATATATATATATATATATATATATATATATATATATATATATATATATATATATATATATATATATATATATATATATATATATATATATATATATATATATATATATATATATATAAAATGAAATGCTATTCATTTCTTACAAATATCCTGATGTGTAGCATTGATCCCATAGCTTTTATATATCCTATTGTACTTTAATGTTCCTGGCTTATGGCTACCTCTCATGAGATTCGTGAGAAAGAAAGCCTCAAGAAGTGAGGGACTACTTGGTATTTTTTGTGTGTAATTTGAAATGGTAAAATAGTACAGTACGTATATACAAATACAGTATTAAAGTTAACTTGTCACTGTAAAAACGAGTGGAATTCCCAGCTGACTCACCCCATTTCTATGTCTGGAAGCAAAAATGGTAACTATACAGTATCTGACAATTGTTCTCTGCATTTGTCATATGATATGTAGGAAAATATCACAGGGCATCTACTGTGGCTATAAAAGGTTAGTAATGGAACTATTGTACAGTACTGTACTGTACCTATATACTGTAGTGAGTTCAGATACATATACAGAACTATGGGAGCAATTTGTTTCAATCCCTTTTTCCTTTGTTTGCATTATTGAGTCATTTTATTGATTAAGGACAGATCAATTCTGAGTCATAAGTTTGGTGTGGTAATGAGTCATGGGGGAGTCATATGGTTGGTATCATTCCTGGTTGGTTGTGAGTCAGGTTGTACTGTCAGATCTGTTGAGGAGATGTAGGATGCTTTAAGTGGTTTGTCTGACCAAGAATAATTTTAGTTCAAGGATTTTTCAGATTGTTTAGTAGTTTTCAGGATCTTTTCATGTGTATTAGGTGTCTTGTTTGATCTGGTCTCTGAATTCTTGTGTTTTACTTAGAGTTGCGACTTATGGAATATAAATTACTGTACCAGTACTGTAAACTTGAGTTTTGTAGATGGTATGGTTACCATAGATAAGTAAAAAAATCTAGATTTTAGTTGTTAGGATTGTAGAAAATGTGATTGATGAATCCATATAGCTTAATAAATCAACCTAGACTACATTATAAAGGTGTCTGAATATTGAAAAACTTGTAACAATTATAATTATACAGTACAGCATACATACATATAGTCTTCTATTATGATTGCTGAAATTACTTGATCTGAATGATTTGGGACTATAGTTGTTGAGACACAGAACTTCTGTACAGCACTTTACAACATCTTCCTTTTTGGCTCTGATACTGCTTTACTTTTGATAGCAGAGTAGTCCAGAGTAGTCCTAAGGATTGCTAATGGTAGTTCACAAGTAGGAAAAAAGACATCAGTACTGTTTACCCAGAGATGTGTGTGTTTTAGAATTTAGTACTGCACAGTACTGTATTTTGGGGTGCTGTGTCTGCACTGCTTATTTTGGGGAGGTAAGGTTATGGGACTCATTGTTATTACTCTGACTTAACCAGTATAAAAACCATCATAATGGGGCTTAGTGTTTCCCTTATTATAGGAGCGTTGTTGTGTTAGTATGCAGCAGAATATGTAATCTTGTTATTTTCCAGCGTTGCAAGGTAATTTATAGGTGTGGGTGAATGTTTCTGCTTTTTAATTGGGGTTTATAATGTATTGACGATAAAGAGATTCTCTACCTTTTTAAAATATAAGATTATTTTTAACGAATTGGGGTTCATCTTTTTGCCCTCTGAGGAAGAAGACTTTGTTCTTCTAAAATGTTTTGTTGGTCATAAAGCCGAGTCTTTTTAGCTTTAAGTAATATCAATTGTGAGATGTTAACCAATAATGTACTGTACATCAGTTGAACATAATATTTAGTAGTCATGAAAACAACATTTACATTTAATCTCATTCAGACCTTTGATGGGCTGGGTGTTTTACATTTGGATAAATTACCGTGCCCTAGATTCTGCTTTGGATTTGCAGAAATTTTAGCAAAATTTTAATTAACTGTCCAAGAGACAGAACATCTTAGGATTTAAGTTTTATTAATCAGTACAACATTTAACCCCTTGTGTACAGGGGTCCCTCTGTGCTGAATAAAATCATCTGACATTACACTGTACTCATAAAATATAGAAAGTGGTATCCATGTACTGAAAAGATTAAGAACATATAATCTTGACTAGTCTGGGAATAAGCACAAGTAGCCAAAAATTCATCCTTAAGGAAAGGCATGGCATTCTCAAATTTTTCCATGTACAGTACACCTGTATGTAGCTACCTACTCTTTCTTCTGCTGCTCTTGCTTAAGTTCCATTTCTAATTCTCTGAGGTGCCATGGGGGTTTATTTGACTTTTGCAGACTTTTTACTGGGAATACTGTACTCTTTCAAGGATCTATATCTCTCTTTCAGATTACAGTACATTGACTTTATTTTCAGATTACATTATCAGTCTTCCTTTTTCTCAGTTGTAATTTAGTTGCATACTGTAACTGGTCTCCTCCCCCTTTCCCTTTCATACTGGTAGGTAGAGACAGCCTTAATGTATACAATATCTCAGACAGTGTTTGCATCTGCTTGGAAGAAGTTTAATTATTTTTAAATTGTGGGGTGTATTGTACAGTATTACAGTACAGTATTTACTTCTCATTTAGAATTGCAATATTAAAAGTATGTAAAAACAATCTTGTCCCATAACTATACTGTACATACTCAAGAAACATTCTTATAATTAATAAGCTGCAGCTACTGATGTACCTCAGTGTAAATTATTGTACTGTTAAAGACAAAGACCTCTTATAACGTCATGTTGATGAAGAGTGCTTGAAAGTTTTGCCGGGTATTTATTTTGGATTTTTTTTATTCTGTCTTAAAACTTTGGTTTAAAAAATGGTGCAATATTTCCATTTCAAGTTTTTATCCATTTTCTTGAATATACCAATAATAACACTGAAAAACTGGGGCTGTAAGAGGATCATGTAAAAAGATTTACTGTAAGGTGCTGTATTGCCATTTATTGAACACCCCGTTAATTTTATATGCAGCATTTCCTGTGTCTTACACACTGAAATCTTCGATATCATGTTTGTAAAAGATTTGAGCTGAGGTCTTGGTAGTTTATCAGATAACTTATCTTGTGGATGTTAGACTGATGATTGCCTTGTTCAGCGTGTGGTTATGAGCCTTGTGTCAAGTTGGGGGGAAGGATGTGTGAACCTTGATAACACCTGGGTTGTCCCATACTCTTGTTCAGTCTTTGTCACACAGGCAGAGTGAGTAGAGTTGTCTGATGCCATAAACTACATTGGTGTGTTGTTGTAACTCGCTACCACTGTGTGTTTAAGGGGTCAGTCATATATTAAGCTGGGATCAACTCGGAACCATTTTGTAATTAACACACTCTTCTGTTGTTGTGAAAAAATAGAATTAGATACTGTTTTGTGAAAAATTCATCTGTGCATCAGGAAACAGGGAGTGTTTTGTGTGAACAAAAATTTTTGGGTGCATTCAAGACTAACGGTAATTTTTTGAAAATTCATGGCTTTATACACTTTATATTAGAATGGAATACTTTATAAGATATCCATAGTAACAAATAGTTTCAACTACCTGCACCACCACCACCACCATGAGTCGAAAACTTATTGTAAAAAAAGAGTTAAACAGATTGAGTGAACTAGAAAGGAATCTTAGAGAAAGTCCTCCAGGCAGTGATGAAGAACATTACACTCAAAACAGAGTCTCATCTCCATCATCTCTGGTTACAACCTCTGTTCCTTCTGCCAAGACATCCCCAAATCCTGCAAGTCAAGTACCACTACGAGGGAGATCTTCTACCTCTCCCCCAGATTTGAACCAGAGTTCTGATTCTTTAAGAAAGGCGTGCTCCACAAGGTCAGGAAAATCACGGAAATCTTCTTCACCTTTAGTGAGAAATCCAACTGCTACCTCACCGGTGTCTACGTCGTCTCACCGTGTACCTCCTAAATTCCCAGAGCCGAGCAGAAAACCATCCCCCTCATCAGCACGTGCAGTGAGGCTTAGAGAAAAATCCCCATATCCTCTTGCCAGGAGTTCCTCTTCTCCTGTTAACACAACTTCATCGAATGTTGGTGTATCAACTAATACTGCACAAGCTCGAAGTACATCTACTAAATCTCTCTCACCACTTGCAAGAATTCAGGACCCTCAGACAAACTTGTTACTTAAAAAGAATATTTCCTCTTCAACCAAGAACCTTACTCCCTCCCCAAAGGGTTTGTCCTCGATGAAGAAACTTTCTTCATCTGCCAAGAATCTACATCTGGGCCATGAATCAGGGTCAGCATCTTATCCCCCAAATGAAAAGGTAAACATTATACAGTACAAGTACAGTACTTTAACATTGGTATCATTATCATTCTTAACCAAGACACCTATTCAAAGTTAAAACTCACTTCTCTGAGCTTTATTTAACAATACAGTGCAGTACAGTACATAACTACTGTACTGTACTGTTATGCAAAAGAAAATAAGATGTATAAGGGGACTGGGTTTCAGATCACTTCCTGGACCAAATACAGTACAGTACTGTGTTTATGCCCCTGACCCTCACCACGGACCAATATATTTGCACACCCATCTCACAGATACTAAAAAATATACAAAACTCACTCATTTCCTACAGTGAACATGATCATAATATTGTTTGCTCTAAATTCAGGAAGTTATTACTAGTGGATTGTGTCTGGTTTGGGTGCAACCAGGTTGTTGCAGGAGGTGGTTCATGTTACCATTTACCGAGAGTAGTGTTTACAAATTTGGAATTTTAGAGTGTTTTGTCCTTAGAATAGAGATTCCTGATTTAATATGGCTGTCTTTTGTCTTGGAGTTTGATTACCGGTAGTCCTTCCATTTTATGATTTGGGGAAATTTATCCTGGATGCTCGGATCTCTGGAACTACATTTGAATAAGTTGACGATTCCCTATATGTGAGGCCTCTGGAATTTTCCTTGGGTTGAAGTTAAATTTTAATGAATCTCTTGGTACCAATTAGATGGTTGCTTTTGAGCTTTTGATTTTAAAATGACAATATGTTCTGGAGTAAGGCTCTTGGACATTCATAGTTTATGGATGAGTAGTGAAAAAAATTCTGTGGTTACTGTCATGAAAGGAAGTAAGTTCAGTATCTAACATGGGTTTGGAATTGAAATTTTGAGATTTTGTGGGATATATCCATGTACCATAATTATGTTATGAGAGGTCAGGTAGGCATTCTGGACCAAGTGTATGTAGGGTTTCATAATGTTGGTTGGAGAGAATATTTTGTTGAACCTCTGTGTACACACAGTAAAAAAAAAGTATTGCGCAGGGGGGGTGTCTGCTGACTTCCGTAATTATTCATACATCACAATGTGGCGGGAAGGTTGGTATGTGTGCCTGTATGGCAAAGGTTACCAACTAACTATAGTAGGGCCATATTAGTTATGTCCCACAGGACCGGCATAATATCATCAACACAATTACATTAATTATCTTACAAGGCATATTCCACTATCCCTCGTCCATGGTGTCATATTGTTTCGCACATAATCCGTGAGGTACTTTTTTGCTCTGTGTATCTATGGGATACTGTACTTTTAGATAAGTTTCCCTTAAGTTGTAGGGTTTTGCTAAGTTTGTTTAGATAAAGTCTGCTTATAGTTCAAGGTGTTCCTGGGGTAATATGAATATGGACTCTTCTCTAACCTTTCAGATTATAGTTAAAGCAAGTTTTATTCTAGTTTAAGGTTGGATTAATGACAAAATGGGAAAAGTTAAGGTTTTGGTTTAGACATAGTTCTCTGGTGTCGACGGAATGTGTCAGTTGGGCTTGTGACTGATCTCCTTTGACATCCTAAGAAGATTGGTTCCTTCCCTTGCAAGAAATTTTCTTGTGGAAAAAAGAGTGAGATGGGAAACTTGGCTGCCAGAATGTGGAGTTATGGGTTTCTTATCTACAAAATGAATGGTCCAGACTTCTTTTAGTAGAGGCCCAGTAGATATAAATGCTATGCACCTCTATAATTTTGCCATATATAGTATGATCCCACAATGCACTGTGCTTCCGTTTTTGTTTATTACACGTGGTTGATGGGATCAGTTGAATAGCTATAATAATTTGAACATTGATGATATTTGTTTCCAGTTAATTATCGCATAAGCTAATCCCATCAATTTGCCAATTTTTTCTGGTGGAATGGGGACCTAACAGACAAATTTGGTTTTAAAGATCAGTTGGACCCCTGTATAGTTACAAGTCACCATATATCCCTTATCTAAGTCATATGTTGTCTCTTGCCTTTTTGCCATGATACGGTATGCTTATGTTCATGTAAATAGATAGTTTAAAGACCATCGTACAGTTGTGTCATTTATTTGTCCATTAATGGGCTTCTTTAAACATCTTTTACCATTTTTCTCTTGGACACGCTTTCCTCACCTGAATGATTTTTCAGGTGAGCAGTTAGTTGCTGTCTATAACTTTGCTCACATACAGTACAGTTATGTACCGGTATTTCGGATTTAAGTGAGGTTTGGTATGTGAGGTAGAATGTTGGGTAGGCACTCCTCCTGCATACACTTGATACAGTACTTAAAGATCACTGCTGTGATGACTTTAACTTTTACAGTAACCACACAAAATAGCATAGCTAATATATTGTGTAGGTAGGGTGATGTTCCTTACCCCAAACTTATTTAGACTAGTGAATTGTTCATTACACATTTGTCAGGTGCTTGCTCGCCGTTATCTGATTGGCAGACCTATTTCCCAAGAGACACCTGACCAGTGTTGGGAAATCACTCTTGTGGTTGGCTAGTTGACCTCACAGCTTGTTAATGTGTACCTGTATGATTTGGTGCAGTGATAATATTGCCTTTGTTTATGTTGAGTTGGGATGTATAATTTTGTAGTTTATGAGAATGATCTGTTTTAACATTTTATTATTCTTAAAATTATAAGCACAGTGGGTTAGGTCCTATTAGTGTATAAATCACTGAGTTTTAGGCCATGTTATAGTGTACTCAGCGTTAAGGTAATTTGGTAGCTACTGGAGGTGAATTTGTAAGAACATGGGAATTTATGTGAGATTCTTTTGTGTTCCTTTGATTTGGTTGTGGATGAGTTTAGAAATATACTAGATACTGTGTGAGGTGGATATAGAGTGCCTGTTATATCTTCTTGATGGGATCTTTTTATTTATTTGTTTATTATTTTTACTTTGTCTTTATTTATTTATTTTATTGCTTCAGCTGTTTTAGAGATGTATTTATGTGTTCCCAGTGCAGTGGTACAGTTTGATGTCACTTTACTTGTTTCTCAGTTGGTGATGCAGTACAATAGTTATATCAGTTCCTAGTTCCTACACTGTTAGTTTTATGTTTCATCTGGCATTTGGGAACTCATCCAAGTTTTGAGGAATAATGATAAACTTTAGAGGAATATATTTTTTTTGAACCATTCTGAGATTCTGGTGCTTCGTCTGTTTGAATGGTTAAAGGTTTCTAAGTTTTCTAGTTTTCATTACACAGGCCTGATAACTTACTAAAAGTTAACTAGATATTTTGTCTATCAAATAGGAGCAGTATTTTTTTGCAGTTAGAAATTTCTCTCATTCTCTGAGGTATTTCTCATCTGGATGATAGGAGAAGAGTGATTAGTTGGTCACATTTCCAAGCCTGATGACCTTCGAGAAAAGACTAGATAAGTACTAGGCAGAGGGAGGTGTCATTTTAATTTTATTTATCGTTTCATCACTTCACAACCTATTAGCCGTTCGGGTGGTTGGTATACCATTTGTTACATTGCTATGACCTTCATTGTCTAGTGATATTTGGGGAGTCACACTGGATAACACCCTTCTTAATTGTGTGTCTGCTAGGAATCGAACCCATGATACTGTACATAGAACCTTGGTTATTTTGTTGTAGTCATTTGCCCGCCCCTGTGGCGTCGAGTAACTTAAGGGAAGCAGATGAACTGGACATATAGGCATAAAACCATTATCCCAGAATATGAATACACTGTACTATAATAGTGCTCAGGTCTGTAGGACTATTTTTCAGTGTATTTAGTCATAGCCTCGTATATCCAAGCGAGGAGACGTGGCTCCATGAGGGGGTATGGGGTGTAGTCAGGTGTTTCTCTCAAGTTCATGGTAATGAGTCATCACAATACTGTACCAAGTTAACGTACACCTGGAACTAACCTCAACACACACACACACACACACCGCCCAATACATTTTTTTATGGATTCTTTTGAGGACATGTTATTTTTGCTGGAAGTCTATGATTCTCCTTTACCTACGAAACATGTTATGTTTTGTAAATGGATGAAATGTTTGAGGAACAGGTTCAGTATCTTGTAAAGGCGGCCGAATGTTAATAAGCCTGGCGTTAGGTAAAAGAAGTTAAAGAAGACTTGGTAACCGAACTCCCACGAGCGGCTACACTTCTCAGCCTTGTCATCTGTTCATTCATTCTCTTTACTGTTGATCTGTTTACTCTGGAGCCTTGTAAGATCATTAACTCATTGAGGGTTGTAATCTGATTTTTAAGAATTTGTTCTATAAACGCTTGAAATTGGTGATGTATAGCTGCAGAAGACAGTAGGGAAGGATGCTCGTCGCGCCTCTGGCATAGCCGCCATGGGGGCGGACCTGGGGTAGGTACCAGAGGGAGTTTCCAAGTGCTGACTTTTATCCACTTTATTGTGGTTTGTGTTGTTATTAATATTTAACAGTGTACTACAAGTCAGTATACTTTAAATGTTAAATTAATTTTACTGTAGTAGATGGGATATAATGATGAAAAGTTGTGAATGTTTATTGGCGCTGCAGCACCTAACTGGGGGCACTGGGAGTCGTGGTGGGGGGAGCGCGATGGGGTAAGAGGACCTCTTGGCTGTCAGTCTACCTTTGACCCTGTTCTTGGTAACGTAAGTTGCACCTCGTGCACAGTGGCGTTACACCAGCACGGTGTGGTGACGCACACATAAACCGGGAGGAAAGTGTGATACAAACACCGGGATTTTTGCTTACTGAGGTAACGCGTTTAGAGAAGAGGGAAACATTTTTTTTACCATCGAGAACAAACAAGGATAACTTCGTCATTTACAAAGTTAATCCCAGTGATGAAATTTAAAAACGTTGTCCTGGTGTGATAACCCGCATGTACTCAATATGTTCTCCCGTCGGAATAATTGCAGTTGCCTTTTATAGAAGAAGTATTGTGTATGAGTTCGTCCATGGCTGAGGATAGCCATATGAGTACGCCCCTACGCCCACTGATGCACGCCCACGGCATGCTTAGGAATGTATACTCGTAGGACCGGTGTGGCGTGGCCTGCATATTAAACTGGGAAGGCCGAGACTCGAGCAACTGACACTTTGGAGTTGACAGTGAAGCCTAAACTCTTGTGACCTACTGAGCCCCACACGCCTCCAGAGATCATGTCAACACTCATGACAATAGTGTAAATACCACCGCTCAGTGATCACTTCTCTTCCTCCTTATAACTGTTCTCGAACATAAAATGACCTGCTTACAGTAATATGTTTCTCTAACATTAATAAATCATCTGAATTAAGATATTCTTTGGTAAATATTTAGTGCCGAAATATTATCACCTTTGGGAAATTAAGTGGAGTCGACATCCGTAACAATGGAGGAGAATAATAACGACAACAAAACTGTTAAAACAGAGGAGCAACAGAACGGGGATGAACAACACAAGCATAAGAAGAATAAGGAGAGATAAGGATAGGAAGGAGAGAGACGAGAAGAACCGCACTCCCACCTACCAGGTAACGCCCACACTTATTCCTGTTAGCTAAGCCACCACTCCATGAACTACCATACCTTAACCTCCTCCTTACCTGTCGCACCTTCCCTTCTTACACCCCCGAGCTTGTGTGGCACGAGTTCGCTGTCTCTCCTAATATAGTTCTAAGCTGTATAAACTAGGGAGTGTGTGTGTGTGTGTGTGTGTGTGTGTGTTTTATGATCCTTAACTATTTGTACGGCTCAGAATATCGTAACATAAATTGTGATGTCTTCAGTGGGTCGGTCAGTGAAAGATGTTATTGATATTTGTGTAATATTTTGGATTGTAGTTCTCATAAGCTGCTGACAAAACAATAACATGGTGGCCGCCCTACTAGGCTATGTTCTGGGGTAGAGTCACTAGGGTCGGATATGAGAAGGGTTTTATCCACTGTAAGTAAACATGACAGGTTGTCTTTGTGTACTCAGGTTTCCTCCTTAACTGACAATACACACATGGAGGATAACCTTCACTGGACCACTAGAGAGACCAGTTAACTTTAAATGTAGAGATATCCAGTATACATTTGCATATTAAATATCTGTATACATCTCGAACCTGTTTATATGAAAGCGCATGATGAGGGTATTGATATAGAAACAGTTTTATGTAGCCAGAAAAATACATATACAGAATGAATGTATGTATCATGTATCCCCGTAAGTGTGGGAGCAGTATGATAACAGCTGTTGGCAAATGAGTTTCTTAGTTACATTATTGGCAAAGGTGAAGTGAGTCTTGGTATTTAAATGGTAAATATCATTGGGTGGTATTATTTAGTAGCTACAATAACAAGTTCACGAGTTGACACGCCTTGGCCCCAGTGGGGTGGTCTGTCACTTCATCCTCTACCTGCCCCCGTTGACTCATTGTGGAAGTTCATCCAGGTTATGTAAGGGGTGGTTAATCCTTAGGTGAAATAAGCTGGGATGGAGATTCTTCAGGTGACAACTTGCCAACTACAGTATATATTAAATTTAGATGAAACGGCGATCTTAATTATATTTGTTTATGATTTTTGTTGTATTTTTTATTTTCATTGTAGTTGTAACTTTCGCATTATGTTTTCTGTGGCAGAGTAATGGTTGGTGAATCCACGTTATCTCACTACACAAACAACGGCTGACTGTTCCTTCCTACACAACACTCCTCGCGGTGTTACGGAGGAGATATTGTTATATATTACTCAGCAGAGTATTTTGTTTGGAATATTGTTATATTTTATGAAAGTTTTCAGTATACCTTTTTCTGCCATCGCTCTCCGGCTGTTGTTATTGTCGAAATACTTTTTAAGCGTCCAGCCGACACAGGCCACGGTGGCTTCCTCTCAGTGGCACAGAACTCACAGCACGTTGTTGGGTTTATTACCTTTCTAGTCTTTACAGAACATAAAGACTTCAAGAATTTTTTGGGTGGGGGGACGTCTTGTTATAATACTGGATTGCCAAAATAAAGTAAATAATATATAACTATATATATAACTATATATATGATAACTATATATTATATATATATATATATATATATATATATATATATATATATATATATATATATATATATACACATACAATATATATATATAATGCCTCCCTCACCACTATTCTGATGCGAGTTGTGTGAGTGAGAGAATCTCTCAACTGTGTTAATTTACGGCTAGTTTACCACACTCCCTTGGTTCGCTTTAGTTTCGCTGAATTATATTTCGTTGAACTTTAAGAAACTTCAAGTAAATGTTTTGTGAGAGTTTTTATGGCCGACAATCCCTCGCGACAGACAACCCTGACCTGATACTGTTGGGGTTGTGTAAAAAAATATATATGTACAATAAATCGAGTGAAATGTCGAGTTACGTGTGAGTGATATTTTGTCACAGTTGTACAGTGTGTGTGCGTGCGTGTGCCTACGCGTGTGTGCGTTTGCATAGTTGGCAGTTGCCTGTGAGAAGATGTTTGTGTATGTAGGAGAGTATTTTTTGTACGCGCGAGTATGATTGTGTGTGTGTCAGTGTGAAACGTCCCTTGCGATTTTAGATCCTGGCAAAATTGCGTGCCAGACCTCGTCGTATCTGGTCGACTTTCTCTTGATCTGAGTAAATCTTTTCTTGATTACTGTCTGGCACCTCCTAACCCCCCTCCCCCCCCCCCCCCCCTCTCTCTCTCTGTCTGTCTGTCTGTTGTTTACATGCAGGTTACAGTGTCGCCTTGGGGTGTTTAAAGGGCTAAGTCTAGCGTGTGGGTGGTGGTGAGGTCGGGGTTAATGGACTGTTGTAAGGGAACACTGGGCGAGACTCTGTAGGTTTAGTCTACACTGTTGAAGGCACCAGTCCCACCCACCCAGCTGGCCCCGCACTACACCCATATGGTAGGTGGGTGTTGGGCCGGATTACAAAGCTGGTAATTTGGGGTCTTGGCTGTTTGTTTGTCTGTTCGTTGAGTGTTTGGTGTATTGTTCTGGTGGATGACTGATAGATTGATTGGAGATTCAGATTGTGTTAGGTTGAAGGATGGCGTGACTTACCTAATTCAACTCATTAAAGAAAAGGTACACTGCAGTTATTATGAGATGTTATTCATTTAGATAAGTTTAGAGAATAATTTAAGTCTACATAGTTATTTTTTTTATAAGAATATTTTGTCCCTGGAATAATATGAACTGCCTCAGACATCACTCGAGATGGTCAGCCTCCACTTACACTCAATAACCCTCCCCACCCCCCGCCCCCCATTGTACCTGCCATTACTGTCACTATCCCTGATTTTACTGTCGCCAGCAACATGTCTTGGAATTCATCACTTTCCCGACAGTATAGAGTTTATACAAAGACATACATTTCCTTTTCATAAACATGCAACGTTCTTATCACAGCTAAATTAATAATGCGTCCTCGGCTTTCGTATCCTTGGTGTACTAGACTAGTGAGTTTGAACATAAGTTACCTGGTTTTTGTATTACCTTTCCAGGACACGGTGCAATGAGTACCTCCCTGAGTCCAATATCTTAGTAAGTTCTTGGGGTAAGCTGCTGGGTTGAGGATGCCTTGTGTGAAGGTCGTGTGGGTGGACTCGCTAGGAGGCATCATCCCAACGGTGGAAGGATGACCACACTTTAGTTCTCGTTACGTGATGAATACTGTATGAAGGATCTGTTTTTTGATGCTCTATTGGAGGTTAAAATAGAGGAATATTATTTTATTTAGTCTACTCGAAGTTAAATTGTAGTGAAATATGAAGACTCCACGACTGTATATTTTGTGATGAATTTTGGATTTCATATTTTGTGTCCATTTGTATGCTGGTATTTCTCATTAGGTGGACCGCATTTACATATTGTATTTGAATTGTGTTTGGACTTTTATTTAATTTCTGTTATACTGATGTGACGGAAACTTTATTGATAATATGTAAATTTGCTAAACGTTTGGTGACTTCGGTACGGTTTTGTTTATATTCGTAAAAGTAACTGGTCTGGTAGATGAAGGTGTAGGTAGTATTCAGTATATATAACTACGTGGTGTAGCTTGAAACTCAGTTATAACCACGGCCGGTATGACCCCCACCAGCGTCCCTCCTTGTGCAGGCAGTCCGCGTCGGCTGGGAGGGACTGTTATGCAATCATTTACAGTATGTATTGTACTGTATAGATAGATGTTTTTCTTGCCTTGTTGTGCCACGCCTACAACTACGCCCACTACCTTTCTACACCGCCATGTTCACCTCATACCCCACGCCCACCTCATACTCCACGCCCACCTCACGCTCATACAACTCCTACAGCTACACGTAATACTCATCCAGACTAACATACACACTCACAGAGCTTCCAAAATAATGGGACTGGTGGCGACAGCGTTGTTACCTGCCCGTGCTGGAGGCTGTATAGGCCGACTGGGTTCATTTGGACTTTTGTGTGGGTGAGCCCCTCATTAAGGCCGGCCCGTGTATATCTCCCGCCAACAACAATAACGATTACGTCCTTGTATTGTTAGGTGCGTAGGTTGAACACACACACACACACCCACCCATAGCTCGCACCGGCAACATAATACTTTAGTACCGTACGTGTTAGTGTTGTGTTAAAGTTGTGTATACATGCAAATATAAACCGTCTGACTGTCTTTGTTTTCTGAAGTGGTTTATTTACGTTTAACTTGTGAGAATTGTTATGGTTGCGTCAGGGGTAAGACTCCAGGCAGTGTAGTTGGTGAGGTGTGCGGGTAAGTGTATATAACGTGAGGCAACAGTGCTTGGGAGCCAATGTCTCGTGCAGAGGTCAGCGGGGCAGTATTGTGTGAGCAGTTTAAGTAACCTGATGCGGGACTCGACCAGGACATGCCGGCTGATATGTTTTGTGGTGGAGGTGCCGCCCCCTCCCCTATTGTATCCCCTTTCCCTTGCTCCTACCCCATGCCCTGCTCCTAACCCTCTGTCCCTGTTCCTGTCCCTGCTCTTACCCCCCCGCCCTGCTCCTACCACTGCTCCTCTTGCCCCCCTCCTCCCTGGTACACTCAGTTGCTCAGGTGACACCAGAGTACTACGTGTACCCTGGTAGCTCTGAATAGTTGTCCTGTTCAGTGTTGTGTGTTTCGCTTGGTTCCCGGTGTTCATCCATATATTTCCCGTTGAGTCTCGCTTATCCTGGAGAGACAGACAAGCGCTTGTTCTAGTTGGCTCCTATGTATTTTGATAGTCTCAGATGATGACTGGTCGTTTCCATAAGCTATAATTTCAGGAATGTTATTTTCATCTTTCTATTTCCGTGCTGTGGACATATTATCAGGGTGTGTGATCTAAGACGGTGACACCAAGTTCAGGGCCTCCCGCTGGGGTTAATCGTCCCTCACTTAAAGTTAAGCCTGGGTCGTGTGTATCAGAATTATTGTGGAAGATGAGGCAATGGGAGGAGGGTGACTCACCTCACTCGCTTACGTAATGCCAGGGTGAGTGAGGTAAGGAGTGGGTGGTTAGTGCCGGCACTCTTAAGAATGGTAAAAGGTTCCTTAGTGTACGCGACGGGGAGGAACTGACTGCTGGAGGAACTGACTGCACGGGGCTGGAATTTTTGACGAATAAGCGACTGAATTTAGGGGTACTGGGGTTAACCTTCGTACAATGATTTAGATTTAGTGTGTGTGTGTGTGTGTGGATGATTTATTTAATATGGAGAAAATGACTGAGTTTTATATTAGAAGAGAACTATAGTACCGTTACCAGAGCATTGTCAGGATGGTTTTGTTTGTTCATAAGGAAATACAATCATGTGGTTGCGTGTGTAGCAGTTGTCTGAGACCCGTGTAATACTGTGTGGTGGGAGGTAAGTCTCAAGGTTCGGGTACCACCAGGGCTCCTGACTGTGGTGGTGGTGGTGCCAGGCGATCATTGGTCCTTTAACCTGTTGGCCCCACACCTCTCTTCTGCCTCCTGATGGTGCTTTCAACGCTCGATCTTTGGCTGCTTTTGTTACCTGACGAAACTCCCCCACTGCCACCCACTTGTGACACTTACATAGCACTGTTTCAATTCAATTCAACTCACTGTGCCTCTCGGGTCCCGCCAACACCCACAAGTTATCGGTACCAGCTACTCAACTTGGCCTGATCATTTTAAGTCGTCTTGTCGGAAACTTTTGAGGCAACTTGTCTTCTCTGGCCGGAAACCCGTGCTGCAGGTTTGTGGTTTTGTGTTAGCAGTCATCCACCTACCTACTGGCTGGGTTTGTTCACCGCAGTGTATTCCACCTTACCCACTGTGTGAAGAACTCGTTACTGTAGTCTTGGTGATGTGCGAAGCAGTAGACTGATACATTATTCTGTCCATGAATGCTTCGGATTCATGAGTTTGAATCTCTCGAGGGTTCGTAGTTCAGGAGGGAGAGGCGAACTGACTTAAGTACTTGACTGCGTGTATAAATATGACCTGGATGTTCTTGTGTGTACTGAAGGAGGGTTCTCGTTATGGTCCTCCACTACAGCGGGACAAGTCATCAGAACTGGTGGTGGTAGTGTCGCTGGGAGAAAAAGTTAGATCACGGCGTAGTAAGTGAAGACCCTCGTGGTGTGTCGAGTTAAGACATAATAACTAGTTCTGTGCATCTCATAAGTGGTTGTCGAATTAATATACCACCATGACGATGACTGTATAGTGAGGGAGGCAAATGTGGATTGGCGCAGTACAGAATGTGAGGGAGTATAGTGGTGGTGTAGGCGGCGTGGAGGTGGAGCTGAGTATGCAGTTCCCGTCTCCCACGCTCACAGCTCCTCGCTCCTGCCCACCGCCACCACTGACCGTGTTCAAACCACGGTGATGAAGGCCTACCGTACGCCTGTTAATACTGTACACGGCCCACGTTGTTGTGTGTGTCACGCTTCTGGCCATCTGGTGCTGCCCTGGCCCGCCTGCTGGTTGGCTGACCCAAATCTCTTGTTATTTCGTGTATTATTTTTAACCTCGTATTGTTTTCTCTGACGACGTGTTTTGTTATTGTGTCGTCTTTATTTTCTTTTGTCTTTTCCCGCTAGTATTTTTCTTTGGTGTATTTTATTTATTTTATTTTATTAGTTTCTCGTAGTTTTGTAAGTACCGTAAATTATAATTGTTTTTTCCCATGAATCCGTAAATAAGTGTCTTCAGTGTCCCCCCTCGTGTATGATTATTTTATTTGTTTAGTTAATTATCTTAGCTTATTATGGCTAATTATCCCCCTTGTGTGTGTCAGTGACCACAGCAAGTCCTAGTGGTGGAGATGGTAATATTTTGTGTGTGTAATTCTTTCCTGTAAATTATATTGACTTGTGTGTCTGCGTGGGGCGTGGTGGTGTCGCGATGGTATGCTGGGACACTTAAAGAGTTCAGCCCAGCTTTCCGAGAAGGTTCTTACAGCTGAGCCAACTGTAGCCCACGCCCAGTGATGTCGCGTGGGCACTTGTGATGGACGGTGGTAGGGGTACATCACCAATCCAGTCAAAGGGTCAATGTTTCCCCACGAGTGAACCAGGTATAATAGGTGAGGTACAGTAGGTACGTTTGGTTAATGTTGCTCACCTGTGGAACCTGTCAATTAAACTCACCTTCTTGAACCTGTTAAATGTTTAATCAGTGAAGCCAGTAAGTTTGTACCCTCAGTAAACAAGAGAAACCTTCAGATGTCTCGAGGATGGAACTGGTTAAAGTATATAACAGGAGAGGAAGAGTTAAGAATATATGATGTTTCTGGAGCCATTCACGTGTCCTTCCCATAAACCAAGTAAATAGTGTTTTTGTCTCGGGAATAATGAAAAAGTTACAAGTTGAATCGTCCACGAGCTAGAATAATAATAACAACACTGCCGTAGCAACTCGGTCCGCCAGACGACTGATAAACACACACACACACACACACACACACACACTTACACTTCCTCCGTAATTTATATCATCACGTGTTGAGGTGCATGGCAGACTCCCCGGGGACCCTCAAGCACAGAGAGAGGAGAAAGGCTGATGGTTTATAACAACATGCGTCATTAAACCAGCGTGAGTAGTGACGCAGGGTTCTGGGGGTGTTTTGCCACATCGTACTGTATATACTAAGGTCTATAGTAGGTGGAGGAAGCACTCAAGTCTACTCGTTTTGAAGATGAAATTTGGCAACATTTTTTTTAGGAGGTAATAAGAGTCAATGCAGTTGAATTTGTCGTAATGGGAGGAGGGTGATGGTGAGCCCCACCACTACCCCCCACCAGACTGTCACCTCCCATTCTGGCTGGCTGGTGGGTGGGTCAGGCTGTAAGTCATGTTACTGAGGAAGGCACTGCAGGGTTAAAGTCACGTTAGGTGTGGCCCTTCTCGGGGAATCTTGACTCTTACTGTTGCAGGATTTACGGTTCATAGTGTAGACCCGTCATTTATTCCTGCAACAACATAACTCCCTTTCATCGTAAATACCACTTATTCACTTGGCGGGGAATATATTGAATGGGGGCTTGGGGGGAGCTGAAAGGTCGTTCATGATCTTATTTTTACGGAGTAGTGTTTCCGCCGGGACAGTCACGACCCATGTGTGTGTGTCGTCGTCTTTGCTTCACTGGTGTGTTTGGGTACGACCTGTGCAGTCTGTCTGTCCATCATATACGGGTCGTGGGTTGGTGTCAGATCTCTCTCTCTCGACTGCTTTCCCTATAATCATCTGTTGTGGCTCTTACTACTTTGTGTTGTTTATACTCCTCTCTATCTTGGCTTTTATTCGTGTTTTGACAATCATCTGTTCCCTGCTGTTAGTCTGATAAGATATTAACTCCAGGTATTTATCCCTTCACAGTAGAAAACATTCCTTGCTTAATATCTAACAAGGTCGAAGAGACGCCCTGGGTATTGCCTTATTTGGGGCCTCGATGACTCTGCTGCTCTGTGTGCGGGGAACACCAGGCAGCAGCTGTGTAGTGACGGCATCAACACCACAGGGGCATGAGTGTAGTGTAGGTCTCTCCTTGGTGTGGGTGTTGAGGGGTGAATCAGATTGAAATGGTTTAATCATTGGTATCGTCAGAGGCGCACGTCCATTGTCTTATGATTTGAATGTTAATTTTAAGAGATTGATTTGTGTGTTGGTCTTTGTCTTCGGTGTAGTCTGGGAGGATCTTGCGGAATTATGAAGCGTTGGTTCTCTTACGGTTTATATATATATTATTTTTATTATTATACTGACGGAGGTGTTGGTGGACCGCAGGAACAGGAAGGGAGGTCGACCACTTGCCCAGGGAGGTGGGGGAGGAGGAGGCCAGTACTTACTTGGAGGTGGAGAGGGAGGAGGCCCAGTACTTACCTGGAGGTAGGGAGGCCCAGTACCTGGAGGCGGGGAGGTAGGCAGGGGACTTACCTGGAGGGGAAAAGAAGGAAAAGTTCATCCCTCACCTGTAGACAAGAAGGGGGGAGTGGGGTGAGGGCCAAGGGTCGGTAATAAGAGGGAGATAGTGTGGTATTTAACTACAGTGTCGCCACCACTATCATACAACACTGGGCTTCACGCTATATCACCGTGTGTGCTGTCAATAGTCATCAGATATAACTAAATGCGTTGATATGACCAATTGATACGTCAACGGTCTCTCTCTCTCTCTCTCTCTCTCTCTCTCTCTCTCTCTCTCCCCGGAGGTATCATGGTGGTGATGGAGGTTTAACATGATAGTAACAGCGTGAATGCATAATGGTGTATAGTTGTGGACTCACCCCACCGCCAGGGAATATACAAACATTGCCAACAGCAGGACTCAGGGACTCCAGTTGTAGTGTATTATCTCTCAGTAAATGAACTTTAAAAAGATGATTATCGAGAGCATTCATAATATATCAACATAGTATAGTTAGTGTTTAGTTGTAAGGCAGCAGATGAGAGAGAGAGAGCCGTAAGGGGTGCTCAGTGGTGTAGTGTTTAACGCAGAGAGGAAGAGGGTGGGGAGTGTCCTACTGAAATGAATACACACACACACACACACACACACACACACAGAGTCGTATAGGCAGGTGTTGGGGAGGGGGAAAGCGTGTGGCCCACCTGTCCATGCGAGGGGCCAGGTAAGATGATCCACTGATAACTCTATAACTCTCGTTTTTATACCAGACCTACAGCATAATAACGGGTGAGGCCGGGGCAGTGGTGGAGGAGGAGGAGGGTGAAAGATACTCGTGCAGAGCCCTGGTGGTGGGTGGTGAGGTTGGTGTGGTGGTGAGGAGTGGTTGTGGTGTAGTGGGGTTGGTGGGTAGTTGTATGATAAGACCCCACACTGATGGTCTGTCTTGTGTTGACATAAATCAGCTGGGAGGTAACGAGTGGCGCGGAATATTGAAAGACTGACGGACGTGTCCTCTCAATTTTCCATCTTGATCCGTAAATATTTAATGGCGGCCATCATGATAGTCAATGGAGAGAAACAAGACACGATTCTACAGTACGGAACACACACACGGCGAGAGAGAGAGAGAGAGAGAGAGAGAGAGTATTCTCAAGTTACACACACACACATTATAATTCTCAAGTTATAACTCCAAAGAAATGTGATGCCGTTTCCCCTGTGGTAAGACCGTACGTTAGGCCTCTCAGGTAGGCCTGGGTAGGAAGCGTGAGTGATTATCGACATCCGGTGAGTGGTGGGAGTGTTAACGTGGCCCGGTTGAGTAGTCTATGGGAAGTAGGCCAGTCACTCGTGTACAAAGCGCCGGTGTGTGTGTGTGCGCGTTCCTTAACTTCTGGTGTGCGTATGGTTCT
Organism: Homarus americanus; assembly: GCF_018991925.1. Lineage (NCBI taxonomy): Eukaryota > Metazoa > Arthropoda > Malacostraca > Decapoda > Nephropidae > Homarus > Homarus americanus. Next base: position 199,837 of record NW_024750713.1, read on the forward strand.
CATCAAGGTCTGGGTACCCTGTGTGTTAATCATCATCACTGTTAAAAATGGGAATAAGGAGAACTTAACCCAGCATGAGGTGTATAGATGGCAACCTTTTAAATGGACGCATCCACCCACACTCACTCACCGAATATAGCGAGACCGACACAAGTACTTAGCATAGATAAAGGCTTCAAAAGAGACCATGGAGTGTTGTCTAATGGATGTGTGTAGTAGAGGATATATATCTCTTTAACTGGGATGTACGTAATATAATCTTAACAAGGTGGAGGAAGATGTACAGGTAAACACGAACAGACCCATGACGTCAAGGTAGATAATCACCCCACCCACCCCTCTACCTCCTCATACTCCCTCCCTACCTTCCCTCCCCTCTACCCCCTCTACCTCCTCCTCACCCATATATTAACTATTGGCGGTGACAGTAGAGGCAATAGTATACGTAACAAAACTGCTTCTCACACTTAACCCAATTATCCTGTATGCAATAGTAGTTATCACCTTACTAACGACTGTAACTGTACTATACGTGATTATTACAGTTCTCGTCCTCTGATTGGTTAGAGTATTATTTTGTATTGGTTGTTTATGTAAATAGTCACTGGGTAATTATTGTTTTGTTGACTGTGGTGGGTCAAGCTGGGTGGTGGTGACTGTGGTGGGTCCAAGCTGGGTGGTGGTGACTGTGGTGGGTCAAGCTGGGTGGTTGGTGACTGTGGTGGGTCAAGCTGGTGGTGGTGACTGTGGTGGGTCAAGCTGGGTGGTGGTGACTGTGGTGAGTCAAGCTGGGTGGTGGTGACTACATAAGTTATTTCGAATCTATTGTATGTGTGGGCTGGAGGAGACATGAGGAGAGGGAGGTGAGGTGAGAGGTGAGGAGGGAGTGAGGTGAGGAGGTGAGAGGTGGGGAGGAGGAAGTGAGAGGTGGAGGTGAGGTGAGGAGGAGGTGGGGTGTGAGGTGAGAGGTGAGGTGAGGTGAGGAGGGAGTGGGGTGAGGAAGTGAGGGTGAGGGGGAGGAGGATGAGGTGAGGTGAGGTGAGGAGGTGAGGAGGAGGTGAGGTGAGGAGGAGGAGGTGAGGTGAGGTGAGAGGTGTGAGGAGGAGGAAGTGAGGTGAGGAGGAGGTGAGAGGTGAGGAGGAAGTGGAGGAGGTGAGGAGGAGGAGGTGGGGTGAGGTGGAGGTGAGGTGAGGAGGAGGTGAGAGGTGGGGTGGAGGTGAGGAGGTGAGGAGGTGAGGAGGTGAGGAGGTGAGGTGGGAGGAGGTGAGGTGAGGAAGTGAGGTGTGAGGAGGAGGTGAGGTGAGGAGGAAGTGAGGTGAGGTGAGGTGAGGTGGAGGTGGGGAGGTGGGGAGGTGAGGTGGAGGTGAGGTGAGGAGAGTGAGGTGAGGTGAGGTGAGGAGGTGGGGAGGTGAGGAGGTGAGGTGAGGAGGAGGTGAGGAGGTGAGGAGGTGAGGTGAGGAGGTGAGGTGAGGAGGAGGTGAGGTGAGGAGGAGGTGAGGAGAGGTGAGAGGTGGGAGGTGAGGTGAGGAGGAGGTGGGGTGAGGTGAGGTGGGGTGAGGAGGTGAGGGAGGAGGTGAGGAGGTGTGAGGAGGGAGGTGGAGGTGAGGAGGAGGTGAGGAGAGGTGAGGAGGAGGTGAGGTGAGGAGGAGAAGTGAGGTGAGGAGGAGGTGAGGAGGTGAGGAGGTGAGGTGAGGAGGAGGTGAGGTGAGGAGGAGGTGAGGTGAGGAGGAGGTGAGAGGAGGTGAGGTGAGGCGGGAGGTAGGGGGTAGAAAATGAAGGTGAGGTGAGGAGGAACGAGAGAAAAGGAGGTGGGAAGTGAGGTGAGGAGGAGAAACGAGTGGTGAGGAGGAGGAAGAGGTAAAGTGTCGTAAGAGAGGAAAAAGATCAGGAAGTGAGGTGTTAACATTTGAGGGAAGGGAGGAAATGGTTATATTACTTAACTGCCGAATGATGTAGTTGTTGTGGTAGTTAATAAGAGTTGTAGAACCACCGTCACCTGTATAGAAGTAAACAGTAATGCTCATGGTAGTAATGTGTTTTGTGGACGTGATGTGGGGTTGGAGTTAGGTTAGGTTAGGTTAGGTTAGGCTAGTTTCGGTTAGTGTTGGTTTGGGTCGGGTTGGATTAGGTTGGGTTAGGTTGGGTTGCACTTAATGTTTGGTAGGTTAGGTTGGTTAGGTTAGGTTTGGTAGGGATTAATGCCCAAATATTTAATTGACGGTAGTACGGGAGACATTGTTATTGTATCGGAGCGAGGGGTTTGATCTACGGTACAGGAGCACGTTTTATGCATCTGGCTACCGAACATGACTCTCTGGCCGTACTTGTGCACCAGGGCCAGGTATGCATAACAAGTGTGCAGAATAAATGACTTCTACATGCAGTGGAAGGTAAGGCTGCTAGTAGAGACGAGTGTAGGTGGGTGTAGCAGTGAAAGTTAAGGCTGCTAGTAGAGACAGGTGTAGGTGGGTGTAGCAGTGAAAGGTAAGGCTGCTAGTAGAGACGAGTGTAGGTGGGTGTGCAGGAAAGGAAAGGCTGCTAGTAGAAGAGTGTAGCAGAAAGCCAAGTAGAGACGAGTGTAGGTGGGTGTAGCAGTGAAAGTTAAGGCTGCTAGTAGAGACGAGTGTAGGGTGTAGCAGTGAAAGTTAAGGCTGCTAGTAGAGACGAGTGTAGGGTGTAGCAGTGAAAGTTAAGGCTGCTAGTAGAGACGAGTGTAGGTGGGTGTAGCAGTGAGCATATGCTAGTAGAGACAGTTGGTGGGTGTAGCAGTGAAAGTTAAGGCTGCTAGTAGAGACGAGTGTAGGTGGGTGTAGCAGGAAAGTTAAGGCTGCTAGAGACGGGAGCAGGTAAAGAGTGAAAGCAGTGCTAGTGAGAGACAGGTAGGTGGGTGTAGCAGGAGTGTGGCTGCTAGTAGAGACAGTTGTAGGTGGCAGCAGAAAGGCTGCTAGTAGAGAAAGCAGTAGGTGGGGTAGCAGGAAAGGTAAGGCTGCTAGTAGAGACGAGGTAGGTGGGTGTAGCAGTGAAAGTTAAGGCTGCTAGTAGAGACAGGTGTAGGTGGGTAGCAGTGAAAGGTAAGGCTGCTAGCAGACAGGTGAAAGGTAGGATATTGAGGTGCGTCTCGTGTAGGAGGAGGGTCAAGGAGCCTGCTGCTACACAGCTGAGAAACTTCTAAGTTTCTCTCACTCTTTCCCTCCAGAGAATTTTTTTTCTTCACCTAGTAGAAGATACGACCCACCGATAGGCACCGTGAGGGCTGTGAGAAAGGACATTGGTGAATTCTTTTCCAGTAGGTTTTTTGTGGTGGTGAAGTGGTTAGGTTAGGTTCCGTTCCGTTGGTTTATTGTTAGGTTAAGTTAGACTAGTTTAGGTTAGGTTAAGGTACATGTAGGTTAGGTTAGGTTAACGTATATGTGTGTTAGGTAAGATGATATTTTACGGAGTTTGGGCCTTTTGGGAACACTTTAAAAGGTGTTGAATGCAGAAAGCCTCTTTGGTGATGAGCTGTGTTCGCCATAACGTAAATCACGGAGGTATCTGGAACTACATCACCCAGGGCAGGTTAATGGGGAGCCGCGTGCCTCCACCCATTGTTTACAGGTAAAGGTGCGCCGCGTGAGCCACAGTCCTGTACCACCTGCTGCTGATCCAGATACCTGTGTGTGTGTGTTTCTGTCTGACTGTCTGTGTGTCTGTCTTTCTGTGTCTTTCTGTCTGACTGTCTCTGTGTCTGTTTATCTTCGCTCAGTACGTAGAAAATTCATCTTTTATTATTTCTGGATGTTGGTTGAAGAGTGTGATGGTTGTGTTGTTGTGACTGTTGGTAAAGATGATGGTTTATCTCTTGGGTTTGACTGTAAGGGTCCAGGGTAGGTGTTGTTGAGGGTAGGGTAGGTGTTGTTGAGGGTAGGGTAGTCATGATGGTTGAGTGACGTTAAGGAGGTGCGACATGACAGGTGGTGTAGCTGGCCATCCATGTAAAGCTATGGTTCTAGGGCTGGTGGCTGGTCAAGTATGGATGGTTAATATTGACAAGAGGTTGGGGTGGTGATGGATGGGTGGTAATGGGTAAAGAGGCTGTTAATGGGTTCGAGGCTCCTAATGGGCGGCGAGGGTAGGGAGGGTGGCAGGCGTAAGGAGTCGGGGGTCCTCATTTCACCAGTGTTTTGAACCTTCTTCGTGTTTATCTTGCTGAGCGACCATGTCCTTGTAGAGCGTCGAGGCGTATATAGTTACACAGTGTTTAAGTGCACGTGTTAACAGCCCATACAAGAAGAGCGAGAGTGATGAGCGGGAGCGTGAAGCGTTTGTGTGTCCGTCTACCCGTGAAATACTTGTGTACGGAGGGCGGGCGGTCACCTTATTGTTTTTGCAGGACACTGACTGGTTGAGTAAGAATGTTTCCGTTATGATACATGTACAATTATTTTTTTTGAGGGGGTAAAGTCAAGTTCTTAAGATAATTATATGATAGCCAGGAAATTGCCACTGACCGCCAGATATTAGTGAGAGGTAGTGGTGACGGTGACAGATTAAGACAAGGTGTTGTGGTAGCCGCTGTGTGAGTCTTGGACGGCGTGAGGAGAGGATAATGATGGGTGGTGGACATTTCCGCACAATGAGGCAAACAATCTTGATATACAGTACACAGGACACGCGTCTGTGTAACAATGTGTAGTGAATTGAGCATCTTTATCATAGTGGTTAAGACGGGCGGCGGGGCGGTGGTTATGGTGTATCTGACGGGCGGCGGGCGGTGGTTATGGTGTATCTGACGGGCGGCGGGGCGGTGGTTATAGGTATCTGACGGGCGGCGGGGCGGTGGTTATGGTGTATGCGACGGGAGGGCGTGGTTATGGTGTATCTGACGGGCGGCTGGGCGGTGGGTAGCTCCCCAACCATCAATAAACTCTGGGGACTCGAGATGCCCTTGTTGGTGGACCTTGATATACTTGAGTTTATTGTTCCACTTTACCGCTAACTGACATTTATCTAAACCAGATTAATTTGTTATTGTTTGTTCTTAATATATTGTGAGTGACATCAGTAGCTACCTGGTGGAGAGACATTAGGATATATATATCCCCTCACCTTTTCTGGGCTGTTATTCCCCTTGACCAAGGATATTATAGCAGACTCTGTACTGGTGTGTCTGTCTGTAGTCGTAAGTGTAAAAATGGACTCTGTTGGCCAAGTTTTCCACGGATTTCACCCATTGGGTTCAGGTGGAGTAGAAGGATGGTGTAGTGTGTGAATCAGGTAATCAGTCCATCATCCGTCCGTCTCCGTCCCACCAAGAAAGGGCGGCGGGGGGGGGGGTATTGTTATCTTCAACGGCTTTAGTTATGATTACACTACTGGTTTATCTATGATTATTTTTATCTTATCGTCCAGTTGAACAAGTGAATGATACTGAAGGTGGTATGGGTTTGTGATTCACTATGTATCTTAAAACGAAAATAGATAACATGTTAAAGAAATAAATACTTCTCTTTCTTTATCTTTCAACATGATATAGTCAGATAATAAACACATTCATTACCTGTTCCTAAGCTAATTACCTGCATTGAGTAGTTACATCTTAATGGCGATATAGATAAAACTTAGACATCAAATTAAATGTTTTACGAGAGTGAATAATGATGTAAAAAACCCTAGTTAAAACACTGGTTTATTGTTTTATATACATCCACATCAATACAGGTAATAGATGTAGTTCACCTTGTGGTTTGAGTGGCGAGGCTTTACGCACAGGTAGACACTCTTAATTAGTGTAAGGTAGAGGGGCGACAGGTGAGCTGGGTGATGGTGTGACTGAGCCCCCTTGGTTATCACCAGTGTGGTATTATCTCAGGTAAGAATGTTGGTAGCTACTGTTTATCGTCCAGCATAATTGACATAACTTCAAGAGGTCAGGTGATTGTTGTTGTTATTATTATTGTTGTTGATATTGTTATTATTTTGTTATTATTATTGGTATTATTTCTATTATTATTATATTACTATAATCATTATTTTTATTACTACTACTACTACTATTATTATTATTATTATTATTATTATTATTATTATTATTACATCCGAAGCTTAGAGCATCTGTTCTGGAGATGGTATTGCGTTACACTGTACCAGACTGTGTGTGTGTGTGTGTGTGTGTGTGTGTGTGTGTGTGTGTGTGTGTGTGTGTGTGTACTATCTGTTATGAAGATAGATTGGAGAGACATTAGCAGGAGACACGGGAGACAAGTGACCTTGTGTGTGTGTTACGTAAGGTGAGTTGATGGCCCTGTGGGGTCTGGTGGAAGATTGTGATGGTGTAGAGGTGTGTGTGTTTTGTTGTGATGGTGGTGGTGTGTTGTGATGATAATGGGTGATGATGATGGTAGTGATGTTGAGGTGTGGGTCGGCGGCGTAGCAGGTGTTGAGTAGGTATGGGCGGCGGCGGGCGGCCAAAGACGTGTGCTACGCCCTCCTCACCATTAATTCCACCTGTAGCCAATTCACCCGCGTTGAAGGTCGTCACAGCTTTACCATATAAATAATTAATGTCTCGACAACGGTTGTATGTACCGCGCCTGTCAACAACACAATGACGCCGCCATGAATCCAAATTGTTGTTTATTTTGGCACGACAGATAGGTTAGGGCTAGGCTGGGCTAGGCTTAGGCTGGGCTGGGCTGGGTTGTGGGTTAGCTAGGCTGGGCTGGGTTAGGCTAGGTTAATAGGTTATTAGGCTATGTGTGGTTTCCAATGTTGTGAATACAAATAATGACGATAACTTAATAAAGTGTTTCAATAACTAGATTGTTTTTTTTTTACACTAAATATCTTTAAATAGTGTTGTGTGTATTTGAATGACTATGTGTGTGAATTTTAGAGACTGAGGTACAGTGTGCGCGTTCAGGTTCATATACCCCCACATTGCCAGACACCATTTACGTCCACGGATATTCCCAACTTCCTTTTTAAATTCCAAGACTCACTAACGGTACAGTTATGCCCGGGTGTGTTTATAGTCACTACAGGGAAGAGTATAGTGGTGGAGGCTTACTGAGGCTCCGTATCGGGCCCTCTCGACCCAGCTCTGGCGGCGGTGTCTGTCTGTCTGTGTATGTATAGGTTTCTGTCTATGTATGTCTATCTGTCTGTTTGTTCATGCCTCTGTGTGTCTGTGTCTGTCTGTACTCAAGGGGTAAAACCATCCAGCTCCTATAATTGGTTTAAGGTATAATGAATGGACTAATTCATTCTGTACTCAGGAGATGAAATCCTTTGAGGTCAGTCTTGCCTTTGATGATGCAAATTAGCTGTGGTGATTTTTAATTATATTTTATTTTTGTTTTTACATTATTTTTATTTTTTTTCATCGTAGGAAGTTTCTGTATAAATGATCCCGTGAATGAATTACCTCGGTGTGGTAAATTAACTTGTGGTGGTGATGGTGGTTACAGTGATGGTAGTGGTGGTGATGGTGGTTACAGTGATGGTAGTGGTGGTGATGGTGGTTACAGTGATGGTAGTGGTGGTGATGGTGGTTACAGTGATGGTAATGGTGGTTTACAGTGATGGTAGTGATGGTGATAGGGTTGTCTTGATGGTGGTGGGGTAGTGGTGGTGGGTGATGATTGTGGTGGTGGCAGAAGACTAGTCTGGAGGAGGAGGTGTGAAGGCCAGGAGCTTATTACGGGTTTAATTAAGAGGAGGAGAGGAGAGTGGAGTAAATGGAGGGAGGGAAGGAGGGAGGGGTAGATGGTGGGAGGGAGGGAGAGAAAGGTTGCTGAAGCCTCATTATCTTACTCTTTAATTTAGTCCTTGTGAACTATACTAGAACAGGATTTAAATAATGTATGTATGTATGTATGTATGTATGTATGTATGTATGTATGTATGTATGTATGTAAACAGGGTTCGATTCCCGACTAGTGAGGTGTAGTCTGTGTGTGGACTGTTGAGATATGTATGTATATCTATGGTAGCTATAGTAGTAGGAGGTGAGAGAAGGTACAGAGGTAGATCTGAGGTGCCACATGACCATGACACCTGGGCCACACCTTCTGCAGTAGATCTGATGCATTAGCTACTTAGAGACCTCGGGGTTTATAGCCGCTTCAGGAGCCTTTACGAGTCAACCAGAAGCAACCTTAACGAGTCAAGCAGGAGCCTTAACGAGTCAATCAGGGCCGAACTAATACCTGAGCCATCACTGAAAATACCTGTCTCGTGTAGAAGAAGAGGAATGTGTTAGGATATGTTAGGTTAGGGTTAGGTTAGTGTTAGGGTGGGTTGGGATATGTTAGGTTAGTGTTAGGGTGGGTTAGGATAGTTAGGTTAGGGTGATTGAGTTAGGTTGGACCGGTTTAGGATACTTTAGATTTGGGTAGGTTAGGATAGGCTAGGTTAGGTGAGGTTAGGATAGGTTAGATTTGGGTAGGTTAGGTCAGGTAATCCTTTGTATTTCTTATTTTCCGGACGAGTCACTCAGAGAAGAAGCTCCGGGAAACATCATGACTATTTTTATCTCCTGTAATATCTGCCGTGTCGTGACTGTGTGTATATGATCTTCTCTTAATACTTATCTGTGTCACGCTCGTCGACTGGGGATTGGAAGGTGGGTGATTGGAGGGACCTGGGAGGGGGACTGGAGGGACGGGAGGGTGATTGGAGGGACCTGGGAGGGGGACGGTGACTGGAGGGACGGGAGGGGTGATTGGAGGGACGGGGGGACTGGAGGGACAGGAGGGTGATTGGAGAGGGACATGGGAGGGACAGGGGATTAGTAGGTGAGTCTGGAGATTGGAAGGCCAGGGTGGTGAGATATAGGATGGCCAAGCAGGGTAGTGGTTACAATGGCAAGATTGGAAGGCCGGCAGTAAACGTTGGTGGTAGCCGGTCACGGAATGGGATCGTTAATCATTGCCTCCTGCCTGGATCTCATGTAGCCTTATTGAGGAGGAGGAGGAGGAGATGGTCATGACAGTGGTGCTTTATCTACTTGCCCTTCCTTCCCCCACCCTCCCTCCCTCCTCCCTCCCTCCCACCCTTCCTTCCCCACCCTCCCTCCTCCTCCCTCCTTCCTTCCCCCCCTCCTCCCTCCTTCCTTCCCTCCATTCCATCCTGCCTCCATCTATCTTCCAGTCCTCCCTCCTAAACAAGGGCTGGGCTACACTTTTCCCCCTTATCCCTGGAGGTGCCGAGGTAAATTTAGATAAGACACGCAGCAGAGGGAAGCATTCTGTCTTGAGGTAAATTACATGTTCCCAAGACCCAAGAAATAAGATCCTTAGTGATGGAGAGAAATTAAGTTTTATTTAACCTGGAATTAGTTTAACTTTACAAAATATTAATATTTTTTTTTACGTGTGTTTGTATGTATGTATGTATGTATGTATGTATGTATGTATGTATGTATGTATGTATGATCGTGAGGGAATAAATATCTCACTAACAGGTTGATAGGTGTTAGGTGATTACAGACTGGCAGGTGGGATGGGTGTTGGGCGTCAGGGAGGAAGAGCTGTTGATTGATGTGAGTTTAGAAAGTACAGGTGGGTCAAGGCTTAAAATTGGTGGTGATAGGTAGTGGTCGTGGGTAGTGGTCGTGGGTAGGAGTTTGTTTTGCATGCACCTGTCTTCGTTCATATACCTGGCTCGCATACCTGTGTTAGTTCATACCTGGCTCTATACCTGTCTTGTTTATGAGGCACAGTTGAGTATTTTTACATCCATCTGAAAAAAAAAAAAATGGAGAAATTTTGTTAGGATCCGTCAGGTTATTTTGGGTTTGTCTGGCTCTAGGTAAACTTTTCTTATTTATTTATTTTTTGTTGATTATTTTGATGGCACTTAATATATTCTGTACAGGTATGTATTGCTTGATGAAGTGTGTGTGTGTGTGTGTGTGTGTGTGTGTGTGTGTGTGTGTGTGTGTGTGCGTGTGTGTGTGTGTGTGTGTGTGTGTGTGTGTGTGTGATGAAGTGTGAAGAGCATTAACATAACTTTGGGAAGGTGTATAAACTATGTATGTATTTGTGTCATTGGGGAGTGGAGATGTGAGCCACTGGGATATTATTATTATTATTATTATTATTATTATTATTATTATTACTGTGGATGGGTGGCGGAGTGGATGACGGTTCGACAAGAGGATGGTGTTAGTAACGTGATAGAGATGTGGGTCGGCAGGATAAAGGTGGTTGGTGGCTACCGGTAAAAGGACCTCGCCCCTACCGGTAAAAGGACCTCCCTTCTACCGGTATACCTCCCCTGCCGCGTCCTTCTCGTGTATATATGAGGGCGGTAATGCTGGTACCTCTAGGATATATGATACTCTTATACTACACTCGTATATTATATTAGATTACTGTATATATTGGCCTTGTCAGTACCTGCTCCATATTTTACACACACACCTGTAGTGAGACTTAACCTGCCTGGTGTTAAAACGTTAAAAGTATTACATGACTCCCGTGTGTTTTACTCCCCGTACCTCCCGTGTACACAGTGTTGAAGACCTCCTGGCACATTACTTACTGTGTCTGTGTCGTAGTGGATTTATTCTTCGGCTTTATGTCCAAATGTTTCCTGTGTCCCCTGAAAACACCTGAGAGGGGTTTAAGTTGTTTTTTTTATTCCTATTAGTGTATGGGAATCTCGCTAACAAGTGCTGTAGCTATGACCCTGAGTAAAACATGCAACACCTGCTAATTACTTTCTCTTTCCCCGGCAGGTGAGTTGGTTATGAGTCGTGTAGCAGAGAACGAGGATCCAGGTGAGTGTTGAGTAATTAATTAATCATTTACCTTGTGATGTGGTTCTTTTTTTATTAATCTGAACTTTTCTCGTGGCCTATTTGTTGTATTTTGGTGGAGAGAGAGAGATTCTTCAGGTGATCCCAAATAGGTAAGACCCACAGAATTTCCAAGACTGTACCTAATCTAACCGTACGCTATAGTAGTACGTAATGTTGTTCGGATTTGCTCTTGAAAATGTCCCTTCCACCTCAGGCATATAAAGGACTACTGTGTGTGTGTGTGTGTGTGTGTGTTTTGCCTCTATCCTGGTTTTGTTATTAGTTATGTCGTTTTTTTTTAAGTGTGATTTAGTTGTTTTTTCGTGTTCTGGTGAGAGGTTTTGTGCCGGCGTTCAGAGACACAATCGTAAAGATACTTTTTGGGAGTAAATTACGTAAATCTAAATCCAATTGCTCCTTGAACTTCTGTGGTATATCGATTGGGCTTTGTTGTACAGTCTGGAGTGTGTCCCTGACTTTGTTGAACTGAATGATTCAATGCTCTATCGTCTTCTCTTTTGTATTCTCTCTCTCTCTCTCTCTCTCTCTCTCTCTCTCTCTCTCTCGTGTGTGTGGCGGGAAGTGGCGTGATGTCAGGCACGGACGGGTGGGAGGCGGTAACCAGGACGTCCGCAGTTGAGTGTTGTGGCTGGAGGCTTCTGTTGTTGTGTCCTCCCTCTCACTACCTAGTACCTCCCTGTGTTGCCTTACCTCTACAGTGTCATATTGTATTACCTCATTACCTGGAGGTTGATATTAGCGTTGTTATACGGAAGACTTGTCACTGTTCCTCTAGTGATGGTTAGTCTTTCACTGTTAAAAGGCATTATTATATTACCCGTATAATTATTTTGTCAAGAGTAAACACTGTAAATATTCATAGTCAGGAGATAGTTTTTAAAGAGTTTACTAACATTCGACTCCTCAGTTTAATATTTACTAAAAGACGTTTATATTTGGATAAGAAAACAGGGACTGATGAGGAGACTAGTTGTATAGATGTTGCTGACTGGCTGGCTGGCAGGACACGAACCATCAGTGAGTCAGTTACACACCCCATTATACTCTCATTGTCGTGTTTTCCTTCCTGGGGTAGTGAGCTGTGCCCTTCCCCACCCCTTCCCCCCTCACCTCACCCCACCTCAACCCACCCCATCCACTCCCCACCCCACCTTCCCCTCCCCACCTTCCCCTCCACCTCACCCGGAAGTATTTTTTTTCCTAGTGAGGTAGACGTGGCTGTGCTGTATTGTTTCGTGGCCGTGACTGGGAACAAAAAATAGCTATAATGTTGAACGTTTTCGTGTGTGATCTGTGATGGCATTGGATACACGTTGGCTCTGGTCTGTGTTGTTAAACCCTTTGATGACGATGATTTAAACCTTTAACGACGATGATTTAAACCTTTAACGACTGTAATTTTAGGGCGATTTGTTATACAGTTTTCCCGAAACAACGGTATTACCCCCATCCCCTCTACCCCGCCTCCCTCCCTCCCTCCCTCCCTCCAACTCGTTCTATTGCCGTATAGAGACTTAAGACTCCACTAACCGTATTTAATCTGTTTTACTCCTCCTGATCCTACACGGGAGGGCGGTTGATACGGAACACGAGCCGCCACCACCGGAATACCTTACACCCGCTGGCTTGTAGGAATGAATCCATCTAGTTTGTTCAATAGCCAGACATGACGTGACGCCTTGGCTTGACGAGTGTTTGTTTGAGAGTGGAGTGTGCCTGTGAGTGATGTCTTGCCTGTGGTTCAAGAGATAAAGATATAGCCTTTCCTGATGAACCACCTGCCCAGCTTATTTCATCGACAAATTATCTACCCCAGCTTATTTTACCTCAAAATTATCCACCCCAGCTTATTTTACTTAAAGAATGTTCATCCCAGTGTGTGTGTGTGTGTGTGTGTGTGTGTGTGTGTGTGTGTGTGTGTGTTGTTAAAAATCACAAGTTTTGGTTGGTCGGATCACTGGCAAAAAGGTGTCATCGGTTGTTGGTGAGAAGAAAACAGGAAAAACCTCTTGTTGTGAGAAGCGTGACGGTGAGGCTCTTTCCTGGACACACGGGTAGGGAGGCGACAGGCACGAGTTACCTTGTGGGTGTTTTCATGGTGAGTTGTGATCATACTGGTGAAGCTTCCGTGAGGTGAGGCGGTGCACAGGTCAAGGTAGTGGTGATTTATCTTGTGGGAGTCAGCAGTCGTCTTACCTCCGTCTGGGCTAATGAGAAAAGGTAAAAATGGTGTGTGTAGTCCAATGGTTCACTCTGACAGGTGTATGTGGTGGTGTTTAATCATTTGGCATCTGGAGGTTTCCCTAAGCTGAATAAAATCACCTAACCTAACCAAAATAGAGTAATAAGTGAGACAGTGAAAGGATTACTATTGACATCATCTTGGACGAACACACCCTGGAACATACACGACCTGAGGTGGTATGATAGTCTTATGAGGTGAACGATGTTAGGGTAGTAGTTTTGGACAGCCAATTAAAGCTATTTACAGGTTATGTACAACATCACCAGAGCTGCATTGCAACCATGTCAGTATGAGCTATTTTTAAGCCACGTTTATTAATACAGGCGTTAACAGCCAGCCAGGTGTGTGGGGACGATAGATACACATGTGACAACACAGGTTACAAACATTCACAGGTCGGGGACGTAGTGGCCAGTTCTAAACACATCTAGGATTGATTCTGTAAAGGATTTGAGAGTTATAAATTTTTTTAACTGTTACTGGGAATGAGAAGACTTGCTTGGTATCCTCACTAAGTCAAGGCAGTGGAAGTGGCGACACAGTTCACCCAAAAGCGACAGTAAGAGGGTTAATTTTTATTCCCAGTTAGGAGCATTAGTTTAAACATGTGGTGTGACGAGAATTCCGCTCCCTGGGACTCATCCACCATATGAGATAAGGTGACTGAGGCATATGAAGTGTTTATACGTGATACACTGAGACCATCTGTACCCATGACTAGTGTTGTTACAGCCCAGGAGGAGGGAGGAGGGGGGGGAAGAAGAGGATGAGGGGAAGAAAGAGGAGGAGGGGGAAAGAAGAGGAGGAGGAGGAGGAAAAGAGGATGAGGGGAAGAGAAGAGGATGAGAGGAGGGGGAAGAAGAGGATGAGGGGAGGAGGGGGAAGAAGAGGATGAGGGGGGGAAGAGAGTAATGGTCCCAGCTGGTGCACTACGTCGTTACCTGATCAAGGTCTGGTTAACCTGTCCACCCTCACACACTCAGCTGGCTACACGCTTGTCACTCCTAGGTTAGCTGAACAAGAGACGCCTAATAGTGAACACTTACCAGGTGACTCACACGTGTTCACCACCACACCTTATTTTGTCATTATTAATTATATATACGTATGTGGTCATGGTGTTGGCGGGCGAATAGTGTTTTTGTTTTGTGTTTTATTTTTTTATTTGATTTCTATCGCGGATTTTGGGCCATGAGTTTTAGAATTGTTTTATGTTTGTCAATACTTTATCCAATACAAGGTCGAGCCATTAGCATTAACCTGCCTCTTATTATGTTCAATTTAAGTGTTGAGTCAAAGGTAAGTTTATATCTATAGTTAATCACCCGCCGACCTTTCATTCTCTCTTGTACTGTTGGGTTATTAGGGTTGTGTTCCTTCATGTTATAATAAGTTTAATTATATAAATGGTTCTGTTATTTAGAGGCCCAGGGTGGTGGTGGAGGCCCTGTGTAGTGGCTGTGTGGTAAAGGTGGGGTTGAGTGGGGTGTGGTGTAGTGAGTGGGGTGTGGTGTAGTGAGGGGTGTGGTGTAGTGAGTGGGGTGTGGTGTAGTGAGTGGGGCTGGGTGTGGTGTAGTGAGTGGGGTGTGGCGTAGTGAGTGGGGCTGGGTGTGGTATGGTGGTGGGTGTGGTGTGAGTGGGTGGGGTGTGGTGTGGTGGTGGGGTGTGGTGTAGTGAGTGGGGCTGGGTGTGGTGTAGTGAGTGGTGTGGTGCCAGGGGAAGGGGACAGCCCTCTCCGCTTCCCTCATGATTAGTCAAGTAGAAAGTTCGCCGCCACCGTCATCGTCTCCTGGAGGAGGTGGAGAAGACAACCAAAGAAGTGTGGAAGGAGGAAGAGAGAGAGGAGGAGGTGGAGAAAAAAGGAAGAGGGATAGGAGGAGAAGGAAGAGTGGGGAGTTAAGCTGTATGAGAGAGGGAAGGGGAGGAGTAATTAAACACCGAGGGGAGTGAATAAAGGGTGACTGAAAGCCCAGGGGAGAAAAGGGGAGGGGAGACGTGTATTCTGAAGGGGAGGAGGAGGGAAGTGTATATATCCCCAGGGGAGGGAAGGTAGGGGATGAATAGGGTACCTGAGGGAGGGGAGGGGAGGGGGTAAGGACCTAAAGGAGAAGGGAGGGAGGGAGGGAAGGGAGATATAAAAGATGCAGGAGGGAGGTGTAGGTGGGGGGAGGGGCAAGAGGGTGGTAGGGAGTGTATTGCCAGCGGGGGGTATAATGCGCACACACACACACACACACACACACACACACACACAAACTAAACAAATCTTCATTAATGAGTATTACCTTGAGTCATGTTAGAGGTGAAGTGAGGACATGTGTCTGTATGTTTGAGGCGGTGTGTCTGTCTGGCGAGTGGACGCCTCACTGCCCAGGGGAGCATCACCCTTACGCTAGTCTAAGAGAAACTCAACTGCTGTGTCATCTTCACTACCACTGTATGACTTTTTGTGTCTTTACAGCACACGGGTGTCTGGTACTATGTTAGGAGAGTCGTGACCGAGCGCCATTATCCTAAATTAAATGTGAAGTTGAAAAAAGTCCGACTGTTTCTTATTTTCTGTGATTTATCTCTTAGTATTTATAGTGACCTTTAATTCAAACGGTATATTTTGTTTTAATTACCGCCAAGTTGATACGTGTTACTGTATAGATCTGTGCAATGATTCTAATACTCGAGGTTAAGACTGAGTCGGGCAAGGTCATGTGTTTTCGTTGACAAGGTCGCTTAACTTGATTAAAAACATGGTGCGTGTGTATCAAGGCTCAGGGGTGCGACACAGCTGGGTGGTGGTGGGTGGGTGAGCGGGAGTCGACGACCCTCGCTCGCTGACCCACATCCTCATTCCTCTCCTCTAACACAATGTCGAGGGTAGTAAAGCTAAGAAGGGAGGTAATAAGACCTGTAGGTTACCAGCTATACGACTGAGGGAAACCCGAGTGGGTGGCGAGGATAGGAGGGTGTTAGAGCCTGGATGGGAGGGAGGTGCTAGAGCGCTGGGAATGACATCACCATCACCACCATTACGGTAAGAGGCATGAGGTTGACGTCTCTGGGTGGTGAGGCAGGAGGGAGAGGAGGTTACCACTATAAGTCGGGATGGTGAGACAAGGGATAGTGTCTCAAGTGAGGTGTACATGACCGTAGGCAGGATGAGGCTGAGGCAGGAATGACTGGGCCGTGCACCTCCTGGATGATGTTTGGGTGAAGTATCGATCTTGTTATTGTTGTGAGTATCCCATTAAGGTATAGTCTAGCGGTCGTCCTCCTCCAGATCATACATACATACATACAAACACAAATCCCAAGTGAGTGTAAAAAAAAGGTTCGGTGGAAGGATAATAGGAGGATGGAAGTGAATAATAGGAGTAGAAATAGGCGCCGTGGCTCAACACACTACGCCTGGTTGCTAGTGACAGATCCCCAGCAGCACGACCCACACAGCACACTAACGTTGGTTTATTTATAAACATCTCTCTCCAGGCGTGTGTAGTTGACCTCCTTGGTAAATGTCACTCGTCACCCCTCTAGTGATCGATCAGTGCCGTGTGATGGTAGAAGATGCGCACATGTCGGTGCTTTGGCTGGATCAATATGCCATTTGGACACTGCGATCGAAACCAGGCCACGGTACATGTATGGTAAGTGACGTGTAATAATAATAATAATAATAATAATAATAATAATAATAATATTAATAATAAACGGTTTATTAAGAGTTGCAGCCGGTGGCTGAAAATATACACTTACATTTGATTTAGACATAATGATATAATATGCATTGAATACATTTACAGGGCTGTACAGTACATAAATCAGGAGTTGTTTATTATTTTAACAATAGATGGGATGGTGCTGTTCTTATATCTATCGGTGCGGGCTCTTATGGGCTGAATTTTGTTGTAGTGGCGGACTGCGCGAGTTGGGTGGAGGCAGGAGGTGGCGAGGGTGGTGCAGTAGTCCACGGCCAAACCTTTCCAGTGCTTGGTGGTGGAGGTCACTGAGGGATGGCATTTCCAGGGTGGAGAGAGCGTTGGTGTAGCCGGAGTATTCTGCGCCGAGCATGATTCTGCAGGCCCTTTTCTGTACCTTCTCTAGCTGACGTTGGGTGGAGTTGAGAGAACACGACCAGGCTGGTGACGCATACGTTAGTTTGGGGAGAATAAAGGCGTTGTAGATGGTCCTCAGCTCTGGCGTGGGTGTCCCAAGTGATCTAAGTCTTCGTAGCATGTAGAGACGGTACGAGGCTGCCTTGACTGTGTTATTTACATGTGTGTGTGTGCTGCTGCTGCCGCTGCCGCCGCCGCCGCCGCTCACTAGTCTTATGAAGCAAGATAACCACACACCGACCTGGCAGGTGAGGGGGGAGAGGAGGGGAGGCACTAAGGTCATCATTTACATTATTCATTGTAACTTGGAACCTTCATCATTTATTCCATAATTAATAAATATATAGTTAATAATACCTATTGTGAAGAAAAAAATATTATCAATAAAAATAAATAAATAAAATGAAGTTTGTTGACAGTAAAACTTGTTATGGTGGGCTGGTAACATGTTGGAGTGAGCGAGATGTTTTGCTGATGACTTCACCAGTTAGTGATGTCTGCCTGCCTCAGAGGTTGTCCCGGGCCAGGTGATAACGCTACACCTGGGGGGGGGGGTGTTGCAGGTGTTTATATATTATTCTTTATTTTTGTAACCTTTCTGATATAAATAGATTAAGAATGATTTAATGAGTATTTTTATATTTTAATCTCGGGTCACAGTGGGAGTTATAGGTTTGTATAGACGACCAACGACTCCTTGTTTGTTTATCATCTTTGTTTAGTGTGTGTGTGTGTGTGTGTGTGTGTGTGTGTGTGTGAACTCCCTCTTTAAGAAACAAAACAAAACACCATCTCCTCAGTCCAGTTTTTGATGTAACACCAAGTGCCTCTGTTATCTGTGTGTTCAACTCGGAGGTGTCCTTTGTGAGGCCTAATATGTAGGTGGGCCAGTGTGGTGTTGGGGAGTGGGTGGGTACAGGAGGTGGTGGGGAGGGGAGATGGGGTGCTGAGAGGGGGAGGGGAGCGGGGATGGTGTGCTAAGGGGAATAAGTGGGGATGGGGTGCTGAGAGGTGGAGAGTGGGAATGGGGTGCTAAGAGGGGAGGGAGTGGGAATGGGGTGCTGAGAGTGGAGGGAGTGGGAATGGGGTGCTGAGAGGGGAGGGAGTGGGAATGGTGTACCGAGAGGGATGGAGTGTGCTCAGTGAGACGTTTAGTATGAGTGTACTGGGGGTGAGGAAGTGGGGGGGGGGATGGTGTCATGATGGTGTTGTGGTGACGGGGATTCCGAGGAAGAGGAGCCACATGGAAGGCAGCCAAAATACCTGTCGTTAATTAGTGGCGTACCTGTCTCTACCTGTGTCCAGTCTCTCTCTCTCTCTCTCTCTCTCTCTCTCTTTCATTACCTGTCGTTTACTTAATAATATTACCCAAAGTATAAGTAATGGAAGGCTCTATTACTTTCCTGGTGGCCCTGGCTATATATTTTACCCCTAATATGAGTATTTACTAATTAGCCTCGACACCTGAAGGCCACCTGGTGTGATTACATTGGCAATTATTTTATCATAGCCTTATTTTAACCGAGCTGGGATTATTTTATGACTTGTGGAGAGAAGCACTGATGTTTCCGTACTCAGGTGTGTTCAGGTGTACTCAGGTGTGTTCAGTTGTACTCCGGTGTGTTCAGGTGTACTCCGGTGTGTTGTGTATACCCAGACGAGGGCGGGGGGGGGGCCGTCTCACCTTGAATAAGCCCCCCACACGTTGAGTTTTATGGGCGGGATTATACGCATGCAAATTACTGGAGGTGATGGATGGTGGTGGCAGTGGTTTTGGTGATGGTGGTGGTGTTGTTAGTGATGGTGATGATAGTGGTGGTGTTAGTGATGGTGATGATAGTGGAAGTATTTACAGTGACAGACAAAAGTGTGTGGGGGGGTGGGATGCATTACGGCCAGCCTTGGTTTTACGTGGTGGGATGGTCGCCACCACCTGTTGTTGTGTATCATTAAATAAAGGAATAAACAGCCCGTGTGTGTGGTGGTGAGGGAGGCGGCGTCGGTGGGGTAAGGTGTATACTGAAGAGGTGTTCGTCCCCGGGGTGCGTGATGGGAGTAATAAACTGTGCTTGTAGAAGGTGTTATCCTTGCCACTCCTTTCCCTTTTACCCCTCCCAGTAGCAGGCCATCACGTGTTACCATCTGCTTTCTTCCCTCCCTTCTTCCTTCCGTTTTCTCCCCTCCTCTTTATGTACCTCTCCCTCCTTTCCCTCGTCTTTCCCCCTTCCTCCTTCTTTCATCCTTCCTTCCTCTTGCATCCCCCTTCTTACCACCTTCTCGCCTCCCTCCTTCCCCACCTCCCTCCTTCCCCTCCCCTCCTTCCTACCTCCCTCCTCCCCTACCTCCTCCTTCCCTACCTCCCTCCTTCCCTACCTCCCTCCTTCCCTACCTCCCTCCTTCCCTACCTCCCTCCTTCCCTACCTCCCTCCTTCCCCACCTCCCTCCTTCCCCTCCCTCTCTCTCTCAGCAGGTGTCATGCATCACCCCTCCTGCCACCTATACCTCACCTGGGCGTGTGATGTCATATATCTTTTTTCGCTCCTTGGGTCCTCTTCTCTTCCTCTTCATCCACCCCCTCTCTCCTCTTGCTCCTCCTTCCCCTCCTCCTCCCCATCTCGGAATGAGTTATTACACCAGCTCCTCCTTTCAGCTTTATTTTTCCTTTCCTATTTCACCTGGAGATGAGATAATAAGAATAGGGGGGTGGAGGGAAGGATGACTGAGGGGAGACGGTAGGGTTGTCGAAGGAGACAATTTAGTTCCCTGGTATGTGGGGGGTCTCGTCACCTGCCATATAGTGTTCATGTTGGTGCTGTTTATGTATAGCGTCCCCCCACCTGCTTTGTTTACATTGTTTATTACAGGTGTTCCTCCCTCCTGTCTCGGGCGTTTATGTTCCATCTTGGCGAGGTACGTGTCGGGCTTAAAACATTAGTGAGTGACTACATATTAGGAAGAGCTACTTACTTGTACACTAATGGAAATTTATGGTTAATTATAAATCTCATTATTTATGATTCATTGTCCAATAAAAGTTTCAGAGATTATTATTATTATTGTAACAACGGGCAATGTAATTATACGGTATATGTATTATTGAGGACTTGTCTCAACACCAAATGGTATTTATTGTTCAAGGTACAGAGTGTTTTAGGAGGAGTCTTGGGTATGTTGTTGTGGGCGTGTTGATAAATGTGTCAGTGGCGGCAGTCAGGGTGGGGGGTGTCTACGGCGGCGTCGGCGTCAGAGAGGTGTTGTGCAAGGTGCAGGTGGGTGAAGGTCGCCGCTCCATGCTCACCTGTCCACCATCAACACCTGCCCGCCGCTATATCACTAGCTATACCTTCACCTGTACCTGGGCCGACCTTAATGATATTTTACTGCAGGTGGGCAGAGGTAGAGGACCAAGCCGCCACCAGCTAACACCAACACTTACCTGTCAATAGGTATGATGGGGGCGTAACACCTGGGAGGTTCCTCTGTCTCAGGCTGGGGCGGACAGGTGAAGGTCAATTTTGATCATTTTCTAGATAATTCTACATCATTTTTAGATACATTCCCAAAGCTCAGGTGCGTAGACCACCTGACCAAGTTCCACGATTATGTTTTTTTTTATTTTCTTCTGAAGTGTGAGGGAATGAACCATTTTATAAAAGATTTTATCCCATGTGTTTCAACCTTGATTCAGCCTTTTTCTTTTTTTCTAATTAGGCCATTAATTATTTTTTTTATCAACTCTCATTGGTGTGTAGGTTGTGGGGAACCTTCATATTGAACCATCACTTTCATCCACCAGCGCAGTTCCTGAAATTTTACATTCACTGGTACCTGACTGCCAGCCTGCTTCAGTCTTCCCACGCCCTTACCTGACTGCCAGCCTGCTACAGTCTTCCCACGCCCTTACCTGACTGCCAGCCTGCTACAGTCTTCCCACACCCTTACCTGACTGCCAGCCTGCTACAGTCTTCCCACGCCCTTACCTGACTGCCAGCCTGCTACAGTCTTCCCACGCCCTTACCTGACTGCCAGCCTGCTACAGTCTTCCCACCCTTACCTGACTGCCAGCTGCTACAGTCTTCCCACACCCTACCTGCTGCCTGCTACAGTCTTCTTCCCACCCTTACCTGACTGCCAGCCTGCTACAGTCTTCCCACGCCCTTACCTGACTGCCAGCCTGCTACAGTCTTCCCACGCCCTTACCTGACTGCCAGCCTGCTACAGTCTTCCCACGCCCTTACCTGACTGCCACTCCACTGCGTCACCTGCCCACGTTAAAGGACTCGCGACACTTTAGTGGGTGCCTGACCCTGGCCCACCCCGGGTCCTCCTGGTGGGTACACGCCCTCACGGCTAACACCTGGGCGACGACGAAGCAGGTGACCAGTACGGAGAGGGGGGGAGGGGGGAGTGCGAACCATGGACGGTGATGGTGATGGTGAGTGGGCTATGTTTGATCCGCAGCGCACATACACACACACACACACACACACACACTTGACACACATAACTCGACACTGTCCTTAACCGAGTCACTTAACCTTCCTACCGACCCACATGCTATACCTGTACAGCTGGCCTTGTGTTGATGTGTACACAGCCTATAGCACTAACCCAGCACGTACACACACTCTCTCTCTCTCTTTTCTTTCTTTATTCATTTTTGTCTGTTTCTCTCCTTATTTCTTTTTTCTTTTCCTATATCTTTCTATATCTGTCTATCTATCTATCTATCTATCTATCTATTTATGTATCTCACTCTCGACCCCTCCTCCCACCCTTCCATCCCCTTCGACCTTCTCCTTCACCTCCTCCTCCTCCTCTTAGTCAACAGCTGGGTGTCCTTGAGGGCCACCACCACCAAGGAAACACGCCCTCCCTCACCCCTCGCCCTTCCCCTACCTCCCCTCCCTCACTCCCCTACCTCACCTGTTGTTTCGTGTTCTCCGCCGCCCAGGGAAAACTCACCTGTCCTGTTGGGTGACGTCACTGGGCTGAAGCACCTTGTCTAAAAAAAATGTTATAAAAAATGATAAAAAAATGCAAGAAAAAATGTAGAATAAAAAGAAATAAAAGTAAAAGAAAAAAGAAAAAAAATATCTGACGTCAGGGGTAATACCAAGCTCCTTCAGTGTGTCGTAAAGAAGGAATGTGACCCACAAATGGAGGTGATAAGTCGTCATAGGTCACAGCATCAGGTGTGTGTGTGTGTGTGTAATATATTGTTGGTTTTTAAGTGTATTTGGGGTCTAAGTGAGTGCAGATGGTGAGGGATGGATAAGTGTGATAATAATAATTGTTGCTTCTCTTCTACCTTCACATGCTGGTTCTCCTCCTTCTCTTCCTCGTGCTGGTCCTCCTCCTCTTCCTGCTGCTGCTGCTTCTCCTCTTCCTGCTGCTCCTCCTGCTTCTTTCTCTCCCCCTCTCTTCCGTCTCTCTCTTCACCATCATGCCGTTGGCCCTGGTCACAGACAGGGTGCAGGTGAGAGTAAGGGTGACCCTGGACCTCTCTCTCAGCTTAGGTCATCAGTATTCGTGGTAAACCTTTCGGCGTATCCATCACCTCAGGGTCGAGCTATCACAACACCTAACCTAACCTCACCTTAACACAATCATTTATTACTCTCACCTGTGCTGTCATCTTTTAATTAGTACCTGCTATAGTTGTACACAGAGCCACGTGTATTATGAACGACATGTGTCAGCCTGTACGTGTGTCTGTCGTCATGAGTGTAAGCTGTGATGTCCAGTCCCGTGGCTAGAGAGAGACTTCTTTAAATACCTGTGGTTAAGTTAGGTTGGGGCGGTGAACCACTCGGTGTCTTGTCTGTGTAATTATAAAACCAAACGTCTTGTCTTGTAGGAAAGTGTGGCTGGCCCTCTCTCGCTTTTGTGTGTGTGTGTGTGTGTGTGCGCGCGCGCGTGTGTGTGGGTGGGTGTGTGGGAACTTTCGTGGGGGTTTGTTGACATGTTAGCCCAGACCGCGTGGTTGTTTGTTGATGGTGGACCAGCTGGGTTTTGTTTACCTACCCACCAGTCTTGATTCTTGGGTGTGTGTCATTGTAGTGGTGGGGGAGGGGGTATTGTTGATTGTGTTTTAAGCTGTTTTCGTTATTACTGAGGCTCGGTCAATTTTCTTTCTCCCTCCTCTTCATATTTCCTTTTCTGTTACTTCCTCAAGTTCCTCTTGTTATTTCTCTCCCTTTCTTTTTCTCTCTTCTTCTACCTCCTCTTCGGTTATTTGTCATTTCCTCCTTCTCTCTTTTTTCCCTTTCCTCTCTTCTTTCTCTCTTCTTTCCTTTCTTTTTTCTCTCTTCGTCCTCCTCCTTTAACCTTCTCTCTTCATCCTCCCCCACTACCTTCTCTTCCTCCTCTATCCCCCCGACCCTCCGCAGATGTGTTAGGTGAACTTGGATTCCTCTTATTGATTATAGAATTGTGGCGTCACCGATTATTACTGAGCGATGGCTGCGTCCTCAAGTCTGCCGAGTTAACCTGCTTTCTCGTGTGTGTGTGTGTGTGTGTGTGTGTGTGTGTTCTCCCGACGAAAGTGTAGTGTGCTGGCGAGACTTAGCTAGTTGTCTGTACTGCCTCACCCGCCTCCCTCGGCTGGTGATGAAGGAGGAGTTCGTGGCGTCGTGGTGCAACAGTTTCTCTCTAAATTACCACCACCACACCCTCTGCCCCCGCCTCCTCCTCCTCCTCCTTCAGCGTCGGCAGGCCTTACGGGTGGTGGGTGAGCAAAGTTCCAAGCAGATTGACTCACGCTATAGTGTATAATGTCTGGTTTCGTTAATGAGGTCTAGGTAGTTGTGTTATCAGCGTCTTAGGTTAGATAACGGAAGGTTGTATCCATAATGAGGCTTCATGGTAACGTAGTCTGGGCTGGTAACGTGGGGCTGAGCTAGTAACATAGTCTGGGCTAGTAACGTGGGGCTGAGCTAGTAACATAGTCTGGGCTAGTAACGTGGGACTAGGCTAGTAACGTGGCTGGGGGAAGTCACCACAAAAAGATGGGAGTCAGTAACGAGAGCCAAGGTGAGACGTAATTAGTAACTGAGGTGTTCCCTGCATCCGCTCCTGTCGCTGCTGCTGGAGGAACAACCCCAGAGAGTCGACCGAGGAAGTGTGTGTACAACAAGAGTAAACAAGACGACTGAGGGCGCCCGTGTGTGTGTGTGTGTGTGTGTGTGTGTTTTTGTTTTTGTTTGATAGTGCGCAGGCTCCCCCCCCCCTTTTCTTCTTCTGTTTTATTATCTCTCTTCTCTTGTAACTCTTCTTCTTCGCTGTATCAGTCTTCCCTTCCTGCATTCTTCCCTTTTGTTACGTCTTTCTTTCTTTTTTTTCCATTCTTTTGTATCTCTCACCCTCCCTTCCCATCCTCTCTTCCACGCCATCGTCTTCAATTGTAGTTCCACCCAAAATCTCTTCCGGGAACTTGGTGCGGCTTCAGGTTTATCCCCGGACCTTCTCACAGCAACAGACGGCCACCCGGTGTACCAATTTGTTATGGAATTACTTAAAACTTTGATACCTTGTAACCTCCCGCCGTGACAGTAAATACCACTCTAGGTGTAATGTAAGTATAAATTCCTCTCAAAGTTTTCCCCACATCAAGTCTAGTTCAAAAGTTGTTATGGGTTGAAGGTGTGTGTGTGTGTGTGTGTGTGTGTGTGTGTGTGGGAGGTGGGGGGTCAGGTCAAGGTCAATACAGCCCGCACTCATTTTGTCCTGATCTCACCTGAAGAATCTACCCCCCCCCCTCCCACGTCGTTGCCTTGGGGGAGAGGAAATTCTTCAAGTGAACCGAAAATAGTAAACTGGGGCTTTGTGGTTAGTGACTGACAGTGACGGGAGGATCGAGGTGCTGACTGACAGCCTGTGGTGAAGTAAGAGGATTGTTGTTTGGTGGTTCAAGTGGCCGTCCTTCTTCATGACTGTTTGGGTAAATAAAATCACCTGAAATCAAGTTAAATTGACAGTGATTTATAATGTAACTGTTGGTGGTGTGGAGTGTAGCCTGAGAGTTGGTCACGTGCATATGTCCTTATATGTCTGGCCTTCTATTACTCCAAGTTTGTGAATATTGTGATCATGTCTCGCGAGTCCGTATGTGTGTACTGAAGGTGTCAGGTTCATCATCAGCGAGGGATTGTCTTGGGTAATATTATTTTGTGTTGGCGGACGGACCGGGGGAGTGTGTGTGTGTGTGTTGGTGTTCCTGGATCAAGACGAGTTATTTTAACCGGAACCAGTTTCTGGCTCTATAAAAAAGAGCCTCAACAGATGAAGCTCCTTGAGCCTGTGTGACTCTGATCTTGCCAAATAAGGCGACGTTTTTAGATACTGCCGGTAAGCAGTTCACTTACGACACTCACCACAGTCACTCACGATAACCCTAAGTAAAACATTAGCGGGCTTATGGCGGGGGAGCTGAGGAGTTGTGGGTCGTCCACTTTCCCGTAAGAGTTGGGTTAGCGTCTCCCTCAGGCCCGCCCCCGTCAGTGTAGCCCGGCTCGCCGCACCGCCACCACCAACTAGCCGGGGTCCCCAGTGTGTGTTAACGGAAGACCCACCTGCTTGACCTCTCGCGTTTACCAGTGTTTGTTTCAGTGAGTGAACGCCGCTGCTGGTACACTGAACATGTTAGAAAGTGATATATTTTCGAGTGTGTTGCGGGAAATTCGGCTGCAGAGTTTTCCAGTGGTTGGCGTGAGCATCGTGTGGTGTTCCACTTTTCACGTGTGCATTTGGCGGCCGCTGCTCCCACAGCCACAGTCACTAAACTTGTTATCCATAATGTTATCGTCCCTATTGTTTGGTGCTGGGGTGTGTCATTTATACCTGTGATGTGACAGTGTAGTGGTGGGTTATCTTGGTGGAGGATTATTAGGATCAGTGCGTATTGTTTTAACTAAACTACACCAACAGTGTATTGTGTGTGTGTTTCCTGTGTCAAGTGTAATCAGCTGCTGTTTCCGCCAGTGTGTGTGGTGAAGAGGACGGGGTAGGAAGTAGGTGGTGGGCAGGGCAGGGCGGTGGGGAGAAGAAAGAGGTCAGGCCAGTAAATAGTGTTGTCTTGGCGTCTCGGTTACCTGACGGCGCCCTCTAGTGTGTCCACAGCCTCAGTCCTCCAGATTGGGGGCAATGTCACCAGGTGAAGACTGTAGTGGTGGGAATCTTGTTTAGTGTGTATATTCAAACGGGGTTTAAACTGAAATGATGTTTCCACCATACCGTAGTCACTATTGTTCCCACATGTGTAGTGCTTCGTTAGGGTTGAGTGCGTGGAGGGAACACCGCCTGGAAGACGAGAGTAACGGTGAGGAGGGTTGAGTAAGGGGGTACCTTCCTACCTGCCTCTTATGATGACAGCCACGGGTGATGGTCAGCCCTACGCCAATGTCCCCAGGCAACAGGTGATCATCTACCCTCCTCTCATAAGTTCAGATCACATTAAACAGTCAGACTTGGAGTCCTAACAGCAGTGTATGGTGGAGGCTCGGGAAGACGACATTGAGGTGAAGTGGCCTGGGGGTGGAGGCAGGCTGACCATCTGGGCTTGAGGTCACAAGGTGTTGGCCGCCAGGCATGACCCGCTCACCATCCGCTACCTGGTATTACATTACTTCTCTCGTGAGACGGAGGGGAGCTGACTGGCAGGTGAAGGGAGACAATTAAAACTAATTACTTGACAGTGAAATATAATCAGCACGATGACTTAGCACTGAAAGCAAGGTCTAAGTTCTATTATGTTTTTACGATAATATTTTGTACTAGTTAACTATTGTGTGACTGTAAGGTGAAGGTGAACAGGTTAAGTCACGTTCATGGGTAAGAGATCACACTTAAGGTAAACCGGATAATGAATGGAGTGTTGGGGGACGTGTGTTGACCCCCTTCACCCCCTGACCTCCCTCACCCATACTTTGTGCTGAAAGTCTCTCACAGTACTAATTACTTTCTGTGATTCTTATGTGTATAGTTATTAGTTGAGACGAGTTTAATGAGTCAATTCGAAGCTAAAAGATGTAGATTATTACACACGTACCTGGTAATTAAGGGACTAATATTGAACAGGTGTTAAGGGTTAATATCAGGTGTGCGTGACTGAGGGAGGGGCGGGACTGGGCCTTGTGTGTGGTGCTGGAACGTGACCCCTGGCTATTGTCTTGGTTGAAACATTATTATTTTTTTCCCTTCCTTTACCATCTGGAGAGACTAGTAGTGTTGACCTATATGGTGTTAAGGCAGGCAAGAGAGCACGTTACGTAGTGATCATGTTGGTGATGGCATTATTGTCTCGTGGTGGTTGTGTTGTTGAAAAGATCACTGTAAATTATAATGACTATGTGATTCTTGGGTGGTTGCGTGGTGTTGTTGTTTATGTACAGTGTGAACAAGAAGGTGTGTTTGTATGTTAATTAGTGTGTTTTAATGCGTGTGGAAGCCTTGGTAGTAACGGTGTATACATGTCACTCAAACGAAAACAACTCCTTTACGTGTACTGACCCGACTCACAGTGGCTCAAACACGTGTAGTAAGTGTTGTTTTTCCACCTCGCTAGTGTTTATACCAATACATCATAGCGGTTTAACATAACGTATACAACGAGATGGTAGTAATAACCCGTATTGTAAGTGGAGCGCGTCTTGTGTTTTCTTGGAATAATATTGGTGTGTTTTTAACTGCGTCTGGAGAGTTGAGTCTTAACCCACTCACTCGCTGTCTGACTGGTTTACTCATGTACTGACGGAGGCTAACTGCTATAGTAACCCACCAAGCACTAATGGAGGATAGGTTAGGTTTAGTCAGGGTTAGGTTAAGTTAGTTTTGTTTGAGCTAGATCAGGTTATGTGAACGTTAGGTTAAGTTAGGTCAGGTCAACGTTAGGTTAAGTTAGGTCAGGTCAACGTTAGGTTAGGTCAGGTCAACGTTAGGTTAGGTTAAGATAGGGTACTCCAGTGATAGGAATGCTTGATGGGGTGGTGGTGATGGGTTAGGTCAGGTCAGCGTTAGGTTAGGTTAAGATAGGGTACTCCAGTGATAGGAATGCTTGGTGGGGGGGGGGTGGTGATGGGTTAGGTTAAGTTATGGATAGACAAGTGTTAAGTTATCATCATCAGGTGGGGTAGAAAGTTGGCAGGGTAGTTGTTGCTCTCTCTCTCACTCCCGCCTCGTAATGGTATAATAACTCCACTTACCTCAAGATGGTCTACTTTCTGTTTATTAAGTATGTTGTCGGATCACCTGCTGAAGATTTAATACACTCCAGCTTGTTTGAGTGTGTCTGTGTGGGTTTGGATGTGTCTGTCTGAGTTTGAGTGTGTTTGCGTGAGTTTGGATGTGTCTGTCTGAGTTTGAGTGTGTTTGCGTGAGTTTGGATGTGTCAGTCTGATTTTGAGTGTGTTTGTGTGGGGCTGTGTGTGTTTGTATTAGTTTGAGAATGTGTTTGTGTGCGTTTGACCGTGTTTTAGTGTTTTTTTTTTGTGAGTTTGAGTGTTTGTTTTCCTCCACACGGCGTAACCTGCTGGCTGTGAAAGAAAACAAAGTCGTGAGAGAAATGAGACTTTATGTGGTTTATGCTGTGTTCCTTCCTTCCTTTCTTCCTTCTATCTTTTTTTTCTCTTTTCATTTCTTCATTCATCATTATTCCTTCCTCCGTTCTTTCTTTCCATCCTATTTTCTTAAGGGCAGAGTGACTTGTTGTCCTTCCTTCCTTCCTTCCTTCCTTCCTTCCTTCCTTCCTTCCTTCCTTCCTTCCTTCCTTCATTCTTTCATTCCTAACTATTTTTGGAAGGAAGAGTGAATTCCTATTGACGTATTGATAAAGTATGACTGACATATAACGTGTGTTTGTATATGTGTGTGTGTGTGTGTGTTTTATGTTTGTTTTAGAGAGAGGGAAGGGTGAAGATAGGAAGGAGAGAGAGAGGAGGAAGGAAGGAGAGATAGAGAGAGAGAGAGGAGGAAGGAAGAGATAGACATTGCTAGTGAGACAACAGTTCCACACACACACACACACACACACACACACACACACACACACACACTTGTTGCAGTCATTGCTGAGTCACAGGTGCTAGATGTGGGAGGCTGTGCTATGAAGAGGGAAGGAGTCGTGGGGGTGGGAGGCTGTGCTGTAAGGGGGGAGGTGGGGGGGGTGTTCTCATGAATGTAAAGAGTTCCAGTCGAGTAGTTAAATCCAGAGAGGGATATTGGCCCTGGTGATTAGAGAGAGAGAGTATATGGATGGTTTTAGGAGTGTGTGGGCCAGCCTGGTGTGATAATTAAATAATGAATATAAAGCAGTGCTATGTGTGGTTGAGGTGTGGTGGTAGGATGGTTGCGGGGTATAATGGGGTGGTGGAGAGATTTTACGAGTATGGTGGTTGTGGTTGTATAAGTAGGTGGGTGGCCCCGACTCTGGTTGGGTAAGTTTCACCTCAGTTTGACCGGTTTAGTGGTGGTGGTGGTAGTAGAGATAGAGGTCAACCTTGCCTGTGATAGAGGTCGAGGAATTGCTTGTGATGGAGGTCAAGACTTGGGTTTGGAGGAGGGGGAGGCTAAAGACTTACTTGTTGGGGGAAGAGGTGTGGTGATTGGGCGTCTCTGGGGGGAGACAATGGAGCTTACTGTAGGAGGCAGGCAGGTAGGTGGGGAGAGTTCATTATAGGAGAGGGTGCCAAGTTGTGCTCGTGTGTGGGAAGAAGGTGGGACTGTCTGTGTGTTAGTGGGAGCTGGTGGAAGGCTGCGGGGGTTGTGTTTGTGTGTGGGACGAGTTGGGGTGTGTGAGTGCGTTTGTATGAGGGTTCGTTTGTTGTGGGTAAGATTAGGGTGAGGGTGCGTGGAAGGTCTAGGGTGAGTCTATGCTTGAGCGTTAGAGGATGGCTAGGATGCGGGGTCAATGCTTGAATATGGGAGATGATGAGGGCGCAGGTCATTGCTTGAGCGTAGGAGGGGTGGATGCAGGGTCTGTGCTTGAGCGTGGAAGATGGGAGGAGGGGGTAGGGACTGTTAGCCCATGTAACCCTTATGGGAGAGGTGTTGGACACGTGTGTGTGTTGGTGCGACGACCGGATGACAACCCCTCGTGTGTGTGTGTGTCCCCGATCAATGACTGGTCTGTGTAGCACTCGCGTCATCGTTAGATCAGGAAGACGATACTGATAGGCAGGTTCATGGGTCCTTGAAGTGTGACGCTCATCCTGATGATTCGTTCTACCTGTGATCATCGTCTTATCCTCTGCCTGCCTGCACCACCACATGACTCTCGTAGGCCTATCAACTCGTTCCATTACTCAATCGTACACCGGACAGTATAGTAATTTAACTGTTCTTTTACCCAGATGTACACTACCTTATTTTTCTACGGAATAATTGATGGGTTGAATAAATGAGCTGTCTGTCTGTCTCATGGTGGTGATGGTGAGGGAGGTGAGGCAGCCACTGGTGATGGTGAGGGAGGTGAGGCAGCCACTGGTGATGGTGAGGGAGGTGAGGCAGCCACTGGTGATGGTGAGGGAGGTGAGGCAGCCACTGGTGACGGTAACAAGGGCACATGATATTGTATGACTCAAGTGACTGTATCTGGCGGTCTTCAAGCCTCGGAAAATAATAATTGCCACTGTGTAGTTGTCATATATCATTTCTTTATACATTTTCGTTCATTTCATTGCAAAAGCCAGTGATGTAAATTGGAATTATTCACGGGTTAAAAAAGGTATATGAATGTTATTACGGTTTTAAATGACTACAGTAGTTTGTAGATGAAAATTTCACTTGTCGCTGTACCAGGAAAAGCTCTTCAGAATATTACAACAAAAAAAACAAGAGAAGAAATTTTGCAGATGCGCGAAAACTTAAGCTAAATTTTGTCCTGTAATTTTGGTGAAATGTGTTTATTTTTATAGTGTAGCTCCTACATTTATTGCCTCGTTGGTCGGCAAGATAATGTTGTGCTCGCAGGTGTGTGTGTGTGTGGTCCTTTGTGTATGTATCCCTAGTTGTGTGAGTGTGTATGTATGTATGTATCGTGAAACTACAGTGGTAAAATTAAAGATCAGATCAACGGATATTTAAAAGACCACACTAGCTGACGCACTTAACTAGCTTTAATTAATCTATTGAATGCTAGTGAACAGATACCTCACGTACAACACCCAGCTGACAGTGAACACGTGTAAGTCACCTGCAGACAGAGACACGTGTTGTAACCCCCTTGTGAAATGTTGTTTTGAATACCTGGTGATCAATAGTGCTGAGTGGTGTAATATTTTTCCCATGATAATAGTCGAGTTTTTTGTGTGTGTGTGTGTGTGTGTTTGTTTTTGTCCTTTCTCGTTGTCTCTCGTGGTTATGCAATGTGACGTGAATAGTGTTTAAATCTTTAGTCTTGAGATGTAGGTGTATGGGGGGGGTAGGTAGGTAGAGTTTTGGGAGCTCCACATGTTTGTTTTTTTCGCTGTGTTGTAAATCCTTGTGTGTTCCTTCTTCTTCCTCTTCTTCTTCCTCCTCCTCCTCTGGTTACATCCCCCCCATTCATCTGGCAAGTTTATTCTCTCATGCGTCTCTTATCAGTTTATTCTTCTTTCTTTTCTCATCATACTTTCTTGGTGTGTGTGTGTGTGTGTGTGTTTTATTTGCTGTCTCCATTTTCTCTTCTCCCCTACTCTCCCCTCTCCCAGTTTCTCCCCCTCCGGCCAGGCTAGGCGTTGAGAAAGCAAATCACCCTGTACAGTAGTTGGTTTACTTACTAAAACTGGATGACTCTGAAAACGTGTTCCTCTTTCTCTCCCTCTTCATCCACCTTCCTCTCTTCTCCCTCATCCACTTTCCTCCCTAATCCACCTTCCTCTCACCCTCTCTTCCCCCTCATTTATCTTAATTTCTTACCATTCTCTTCTTCTTGGTCGTCATCTTGGAAATTAACTTCATTACAGGGGTCGTGAGATGTGGGGTCGTGACTGGATTAGTTTCTCTGTCCTCCGTCACTTATTATTACATTACCCATCGACTTTCTTTCCAGCGGCACACGACACGACGCGGCAGTTCCATCTGTTGTGACAATCCTTACGTGTTGTTGTGTGATGACCGAGAGAGAGAGAGAGAAGAGTGGTTTTGTGGGTGTGTGTGTGTGTGAGAGAATGTGTGTGGTTTTTGTGGGTATGTGAGAGAGAGATTGTGTGTGTGTGTGTGTGTGTGTGTGTGTGTGTTAGTCATGGTAGTGAAGGAAGGGCAGATACAGCATTAGGTTATCACTCGTGGATTATGCAGATGGTTGGACTGACCTACTTCTTCTATACAGGGGGTAAACACGGTTCCTGCCATCCATTACCAAATTATTTCCCCCACCCCTCCTCTCTTCCCCTATCCCCTCTATCCCCCACCCCCTCCCATCTCCCCCTATAGCCACATGCTTCACCCGGCTCCCTTCCTCCTTGACCTTGTGTCTGCATTTATACGCATAAGTAACGAAGAAAAGGAAAGTTATTATTATTATTATTTTTATTTTATTATTATTATTATTATTATTATTATGGCAGGTGATTGTAACTTAGAGTATATATAATTCTCCTACTCTTCCTCTTCCTCCATCACCTCCTTCTTCCCTCTCTTCGTCCTCCTCCTCCTCCTCCTCGTTTTCCCCCGACTCCTCCTCCAGATTTAGGTCACGACATATGTGCTCTGACCTTGATGGGGGGGGGGGTGACCTGGTGCACCGGCGATTATTGTTATTTTGGCACGACACACACACACACACACACACGGCATTGCTGTCATAGAGTTCGCTTCTCGCCACCACTTTACTGTAGAGAAAAACGTTATTATATCTCTCTCTTTCTTTCTCCAGTGTTGGATTATTTTGTGTAATTGATTATTAACTCTATTTTGGGATTTATTTTTATTTGTTTGTTTATTTGTTCATATATTGTAGTAAAAGGAATTATTAATTACTTTGACGGGCGTACTTGACCCTGGATTACCTGGATTACAAGTGTTTACATTGTTCACCTGCATGTATGTATGTATATTTTATGTATGTATGTTTGTGTGTACGTATGTAAGTGTGTATGTACGTATGTCGTGTGTCAAGTTCCGGTCGTCTTAATGGCTCGAGGGGGGGGGGTCCTGGCTGATTGAATGTCACTGCAGTCTTTTGTTATTGTGACGTGGAGCTGACTCACCACACATGACTTGAGGCAGGCAGACAGTAGGCGGGAGAGGAAAGTCCATTATATCGAGGGTCCGTTAGTTGTGAAACCTCCATTTAACGAACTATATCGAGGAGGAAGAGGACGAGGGTAGCGGTGTGGTCTGAGGAGTTCCGTTGAGGCTTGACCGGAGGCGAGTGAGGTAAAGGTTCGGGAAGGCTGATGCTATAACGGCAGGCTGACCGGTGACTCACACAGCTGGTTGGCCCTCACTACCACCCTCCTGCCGCCCTCAACACCACCCACCCTGCCGCCCTGTGTGTTACGTTCCTTATGTCAATGTATCACCCACCTACACCGCCTCCTTCACACACACACTGTAGTAGGTGTTACCGGGAAACAGTAACAGTATGTCATCTTGTGTGAGATGTTTCGCCTCGCATGTCTGTGTGTCACCTGCAGGAAACATATCTTGGTGCTGACGATGATGAGCGCTAGTGTTCCTGACGAGCGCTGACACTACTTGACCAGGTTGGTGGTAGAGGCGTATACTAGTAAGGAGCCGAGACTCGTCTGGTGGGTGTGTACATACAGTACACTCCACACCACAGCCGGTAATGTGGCTGAAGGTTAAGGGTGTGTCTGGGTGAATCAGCACCACACGGGGCGTCAGGAGAGAGACACCTGGGATCACCTCAGGTGTTGTTAGTTACCCCGAAGTAATCACGTTGCTATTTTAACGGTCTGTAGACTGGTCACGACCAGACTGTGGGCAGGAACCTCCCCCTCACTACACTACGCCCTGGAAGAGAGGGCCTGAAGGCTGAAGTGTGGACCTCACTACCGCCTGTGAGCTGCGTGGGGCAGTAGGCGGCGCTTGAACAGAACGTCCTTGAAGGTACAGACCTGCTTGGTAATGCGCCTTGCATCTGGGTTTGGGAGATCGTGGAATTAGTGATAATTGATTATTGTTTATTACGACGGTCTGTCTTCAACAACCCGGGTTATGGTTGTGGTGCCAGTAAAAAGTTGTTTTAGCAGCGGCGGAGTTAGTTGTTTGTGGGTATAAGTACAGAGAGTCTCCGTCGTGCACACCACCTCCTTCACTACCTCCTCCTCAGTGCCGCGTCGCCGGCGGTAACGGACGCACGTGCAAGTTTTTATAGGCGGCAGGGAAGGTTGCAGCCACCCGACCCGGAATGAATGGTGGGGGATAGTCGGAGGGGCTGTGGTGTGCCTGACACTTCCTACACTACCTCACCTCGCTCACGTCTCCTTCCGCCAGTATTCCAGCACCATTATTCCTTTATTTATGGTCGGGTAAAGTTATGTCAAGTGGGCGCCATGGTGCTTATGCCATCAGGTTCTGTAGGAGTTCAGGTTAACGAGGGCGTGAGGAGCCACATTGGGCGGGAGTGTTCCAGGCTCCGGGGAACACCTCCTCCCCACACAAAAATGCCTCACTTTTCTCCACTCTTTTGTGGCTGTGTTGAATGCTGTTGATTTTATGTTGGTCATGTTGTGAGAACGTTTGTGGTGAAGAGAACCTTACTGCTGGCGGAGGACACGCACGGTCTGTCCGCCTCACACATGTTTTCACCTGCAGGTAGTCCTAACTCCCCTTACACGTGGTGATGCTGAGAGTGACTGTAGTGGGTCACACGCCGCCACCATAACATACCCTCACAGCTTTTGTACAGTATGTCCACCCGTTATCATTTTCTTATCTCTCTCACACACACGCACACACACACACTAGTACTTCTTTTATATCTCCCCCAAAAGTTTTAAAATAAAAACGTATAAAATGATCCAGCATTTCCATTGTGTAATTTACCACACCTGACGGCAGATGTCACTACCTGTTGAGATTGACCAGTCATTGTTGAGTGACTGTTGTTCCCCTAGTGGTTGGTAACCGTGTGAAGTTGACAGTTTGCGCTATAAGCCATGAACAGTTACACTACAGTTTAATGACTGGCTGTTCGGGCAAGGTAAGAGAGTCTGGATGACCTAGAATGTTTGTTGCTCTCTCGCCCTCCCGCTGCAGGTATGTCACCCACCAGGCGCTGGCCACTGTGCGCTGCCCTGCCCTAGTTATGACCCCCCTCCTCCCCTCTCCTCCCGCCCTCTTCTTCCTCATCCTCCTGTTGTGGTGGTGGTGGCGGTTCTTCTCTCTTTTCATCTTTCTTGATATTTGTCTTCTTTCCTTTTCTCTTTCTTTCCTATTTTTCTTTCCTATCTTGCTTCTTTTTTGTCTTCTATCTCTTCTCTTTCTTCCTTTCCTCTCCTTTTTTCGTCTCCTTTTTTCGTCTCTTCTCTTTTCTTTCATCGTTTCTCATTAACACACCTCGTCCTCCTTATCTCCTCTCCTCTGTTACTTCTTCGTGTTGAGAGGTAGTGAGTGGCAGCTGCAGGAGTAGGGAGGCATCAGACAAGTGGTGGTGTTGTTGTAGGAGACTAATAATGGGTAGGCTGTGTGTCTGTCTGTGTTATAATTAAGGCGTTTAGGAGGTTAGTCGTGAAGGGAGAAGGGAACTGGAGGTAGAAGTTGGTTAATAAGGGTAATTTGTGTGAGGGGTGGAGGGCCAGGGAGAGAGTGATAAGTAAAGTAGGAAAGAGAGGGACGGTGGTGTGTGTGTGTGGCCGATGTTGTCAGCACCGTTACTGCTCCTGATGGGGTTACTCAGTGTATATTTGGCTTTGTCTGTGTGGAAGGGTTGTGTGAGGGGAGGTGGTGGGAGAGAGAGAGCTTCTCTTTTGCCTTGGTTGTTATCTCTTAGTTCATTCACGTGCTTCTGTCTTCCCTACCACCACGTCTATCACCACCACCACCACCACCATCATCTAGTATTTACTAACACAACCACCACCACCACCAGCAGCAGGAGGTCTTGCCACACGCCATGTTCCAACTCCTCATTATGGTTGCAGTGTGTGTGTGTGTGTGTGTGTGTCACCAGCTCGTTACGTCACACACACCAACTGATACAGTGTCCTGGGGCCTGAGGTTGCCATTCGCCATCCCTCACTTATTGTAATATTTGCTGCTGAAAAACATGATGTAAATATCATGATTTTTTCTTCTAATTCAAAAACAAGAAAAAACCCTGGGATCTTATATTAAAAAAATCCTCTAAATAATAAATATAAATCATTTATAGTTGTTATATTTGGTTAAGAGTTACCAAGAGTAGCTAACAGTGAAGTGATAATCTGGCCTTAATAAATATTCCATTATCTGGGAATTGGTTTTGTGTCGTTAGTGTCCTCGTCCTATCCGATAGTTAACTCACAGGCCCCCGGGTCGTGGTTTAATCTCCTCTTTATTAAATCCGTGTAGGTGTTTTGATGAGGGCAGATGTACACACGGGGGGGGGGGGTGTGTTGTATTGGCTGTACTACCCTGTATGTAAACATTTGACCAACCAATAGCGTAGTACTGTGGGTCGAGTTATAGCCCAATTCTTTTGTAATTACTGTATATACTTTTAACATCAATATAACACGGTGAATATTATTGTGAGCCGGTTATGAGGTGTAGTATAGTGGGGAGGTGTTATCGCTGGTCTGGCAGGACGGCGGTGCAGACTGTTGAAGGCTTACACAGACCAGCGCCTTGTTTACGAGTGAAGCCATTACCAGGAGAATTAGTGGGGGAGGAGATAGAGAGAGGAGGAGGAGAGAGGAAGGAAAGAGAGAAGTAGGAGGGAGGGAGATGAAGAGAGAGAGAGATGAAGAGAGAGAGAGAAGAGAGAGAGAGAGAGATGAAGAGAGAGAGAGAGAGAGACTAATTACTAATGTATGAGTACCTTGATTTAGGCGGTGATAAACACTCACCTTTATTTGTCTCACCTGACACGTGCCACGCCCACGCCATCATCCACGCCCACGACACGCCCACACCCACACTGACGTTTAATTCTCATGCTACATTCACATATACCCCACGCCCATAGTGATGCTCCTGCCCACACTCGTCACGCCCACACTGCACACACACACACCCGTCACACCCACACCGTACCCACACCCGTCACACCCACACGCACTTACCCGCTGACCCTCATCTCCATTCCTGTGGCAGGTTAGGTTTGGTTTACTTTGATTAGGTTAGGTTAGGTAGAAAGGTTAGTGTCTTAGGTTGTCCTTCACTCGAGCTACTGTGTGTGTGTGTGTGTGTGTGTACGCTGGAGTCAATCAGTCTGTGGGTCTATCCAGATTAAGGGAACTAACCGGCGCCCCACACACCCACCTCCCTCTACTCGGTGAAACAAGAACCTCTTAATATAGGTAAATGAGATAAAGTGATGAGTTACATGAAGGAAATAATTAATACCTGTACCTGAGCGTGGAGGCGGTGGGTGTGGTCCAGCTCTCGTGGTGTCATAAAGTATTGGTAAAGCCTGCCACTCCCGGTACTGTGCTTAAAGCTGTTATACCCTTCCTTCCTTCCTTCCTTCCTTCCTTCACACCCTCATAATTAACTTGTTCAAATATAACTCACAGATCACTACATTCATCACCTGAGTTTGTTGACTAATTAAGACATAGTAGGTAAAGGTGTTCAGGTGTGCTACCCTCCCCCCTCCTCATTGATCTCACTTAAATAGTAAAAATATCAATACATCCTCATTTGTTTATAAAATACCAGAAATAATCAATAAACAACCGAGAAGTCACCGCTAAGACTCGAACTTGATTGATAAACAAAATAAAAGTCGAACATAACGACAAACTGGTGCGTGTGGCGGAGGAGGCAGCTTGAACTATCAACTTTCAAATGTTGCCATAAGCCTTCTGACCCATTTACACTCACACACACACACTAGTGAAAGTCCATACACACACACACACAACCACATTCATAATCTCTCTCTCTGTCTCTCTTTCACACACACACACACGAGATAATCCTGTGTAAGGGCCGTGTTGACTCTGTGACGGGCAGCCCTGGAGAGCCACCAGGGGCGTGAGAGGCTAGGTTACTCCTAGGGCGGCCTGTCACGGACAAAAGAATTCTCGTGAATATTTTATAGCGCCGTCGTCTGGTGGGGGGAGGGGGGTGATGACGAGACAAGGACGTGTGGGGTACTGTAGGTGAGGGGGGAGTGTTTTGGTCTCTTCACTCCTGACCACCAGCAGTAGGACAGTCAGTTGTTGTTGTGGTTCCTCCTCTCGTGTTGGCGTGGTAGTTAGTGGTGCGTCTCCTGTGTCTTTTTTCTATTCGGTTGTCATGGTGCAATGGTTGAAGGGGGTGGTGAGGCGTGGCCAGATTTTGTTGAGGGGATCTTCAGCTTTGTGTGTGTGTGTGACGGTACAGTTAGATAAATGAGAGTGGCAACAAGAGGCAATGTCCTACAACACATCCTGCTTCTCCGCCTCACCTTCACTATCAGGCTCAGTGCAGCGGGCTCAGAGAGTATGACACGCTGCTTTTTTTCATAGGGAAAGGAGGAATGAAGGAAGATTAGAGGTGGGGGAAGGAAGTTATAGTTCGGAAATTGAAGAAATTTTGGAGGAGGTAAGAGAGGGCGGGCTGACCACCTAGCTAAGCTAATAGTGTGTTAGGGTTGTGTCATGGGTTAGTTATTGTTTGTCGGTACAGGCACTAGACAGCCTACCCTTGCTTGTGGACGCGGGAAGGGTGGGTGGGTGATGATGTGCGTGCGGAAGCCGACGTCGCGGAGCTGCGGTGAGCATGGTAATGGCAGACTGCCAAACTCCTAAGAAAAACTCCTAACCTCCTCCCTACTCCTCCACTACCCCTCACCACCTCCTCCACTACCCCTCACCACCTCCTCCACTACCCCTCACCCTCGAGTTACGCCATTACACAGCCAGCAACTGACATTTGTTCTTCACATTTACCTCAGAATTTTAATTAAGATACTCACCTGTGACACTTACCTGGGGGTATTTTTAATTAGTTTTTTTTTCAATTTTAATGTTTTTACAAATTAATAACGATGACGCGTAATACTTTTTATTGTGAAAGAAAGATTATCTAAACCTGTATATTTCAACACAGCTTAATACTGTAGTCATAGATAATCCGAGGCGTCTGAGTCATCGTTAGACAATTTTTTTTATAGTATTGTGAATTGTTTGGTGTTATTATTACTCCCTGAGTCAAGCTGCGTCACGGTGAAAATAATCTCCTGTGTTGATATTCGATTTTAAACCCATTTGACGCCGGAGGTGATTATTTATGGGAGGGAAGTTGGTTACGTTAGGTGAGATGAGATTTTATGAAATACTGAAGGAAATTGTTGGGAATTCAAGTGGTCAGGTAACTTGTGTGAGTTATAGGTGAGTGAGGGGTAGGGGTGGGTGGAGGGTGGTAGGGAGGACGATGACTGCAACTTTGGAGTAATAGTGGAAAGGTTACGCTAGCGGTGTTGGCTGGGCTAGCGGGGCTGTGTTGTGAAGGTGGGGGGACAAAAACGCCCTCCACAAATATTACTGAAGAAAAAAAACTGGAATTAAATTGGTTATATCTATTGTTATCGTGAGCTGCTTCCTTCATTACGTTGTTGTTTTATGTCAAGTTAGGAGGAGAAAAAGGTGAACAGGGCAGGTGAGCTTTAATGACACACCTGGAGGGGGGGTGGGTACTTGACTTAGATTAAACATTGGGTCAAGTGAATGATGAATGATAGATGAAATAATGTAAAATGAAATACCGTGTTTATATACAGTGAGATTCTATTCCTCTGAGGATTTTCGTCGTACACACACACACACACACACACATGATGGTATTGTTGATGGACGCATAACAGTAAATGACAAAAGAGGTCTCTGTTACCTGTGTAGAAATATATGCCCAGAGGCTCAGGTTAAAGGATTGTTACCTGGTAATGACGGAATCTCTCTCTCTCTCTCTCTCTCTCTCTCAACGTCATAGTGTGGTCGGGGAGTGATTACTACTGCTGTGGTTGGTGCAGGGTGTGGTATAGTGTGGTTTCTAGATTACTGTGGTACCTATGGTGATGGTATTGTGGGTGATTATGGTGAGTGTGGTTATGTTGTTATGCATGTGATGGTGGTGACGTCATCTGATTGTGGTTGTTGTTGTCATCTGTTTGTGGTTGATGTGATCTAATTGTGATTGTTGTCATGTACAATATGTGATGATGATGATGGAGTTGTATGTATGTTTGTTTGTCATTGTACAGTAGGTCAACTCAGTCACATGCTGTCAGATTGAACCAATGTTGTTTTTCGAGAGTTCCGACACAATACGGCAACCTATGCACACACACACACACACACACAAAGTTCAGCCAAAGTTAATGTTGTTGCCCTTTTATCATTACTTCCAGGTGACATTTACACAATCTTTTGGGAAATAGTTGGTACTGGTGACATGTAATCTGTGTTGTGTGTGGCGGCGGCTTGAGGTAACCCGTATGTAGTAGAGTGACGGACAGGGAATGGTTGATAGACTCGGTGTTAACTTCTACTACGGGTTACACGGGCGTAGTCTTCGTTGTCTCTTAAGGATGATAAAGTGACTGTTGACTGAGGGTGGGCGGGGTGTGTGGGTAGTGGGGGTTACAGGATAGGAAAATAGGGCCGTGAATGGGCAGGTTCGTGGGTGGACAGGTCGGTCGGTGGGTGGAGGGTCTCGACAGGATAGGAGTGTAATAAATCTGCTGCTCCTCTTGGCTGCTGTTTCTTGGCAAATCATCATCTTGGTGTGTTAGTCGAGCGGTGTTTCCATAAATCTGCCGCAGGTGACAGGAGGGCTGGGTGGGTGGGGTGGGGGTTATTGTCTGCTGCGTCTGTTGGTGAAGGAGACGCCGCCGTTGTGGTGAGGTTGGGTGGTGGGTTGGGGAAGAGGGGAGACAGGTTGAGGTAGGAGGAGGTGAGGTTAGGTAGGG
Source organism: Homarus americanus (assembly GCF_018991925.1). NCBI lineage: Eukaryota > Metazoa > Arthropoda > Malacostraca > Decapoda > Nephropidae > Homarus > Homarus americanus. The sequence goes on from NW_024750713.1 coordinate 241,038, forward strand.
GGAAGCAGGATGTCACCACACACACACTCGTACCGCTAAAGGGGAGGTCTTGAGCGCCGGGTGGTTGTTCCTCGCTAATTATATCCGGTACATAATAGTTATTTTTTTATCTAAGGGTTGGGTGGCTGAAGGCGGTGGGTGGATGGCTGAAGGCGGTGGGTGGGTGGCTGAAGGCGGTGGGTGAATGAGTGAATCGGGGTCGGTGGGAGTGGGTGGGTGGGAGGTATTGGGCTATGCAGCTGGTATTATTGGAGGATAAATGGAGGGGTTGTGTGTGGGGGGGAGGGGCTTCCAGTGGTGAGTGTCAGGGCTAATACAAGGTTGTTGTTTGTGGAGAATTGGTGTCTTGTAATGTACTTCCTTTGTTATATATGGCCGGACGTTGACATACACGTAGTGATGGACACATATCGTCACGGGTGCATGTGTGTTTTTACGGTTGAGTTTACATGTGTGTGCGTGTGTGCTTGAATGGATACATGCGTATTCTCTGTCTTGCTCGCTCACACACACACACACACACACACACACACACACACACACACACACACACACACACGAGACCTACATAAGGGCACTGTTGGACTAAGCTCTACAATTATTGACTTGGAAGAGGTTAAATGAGACAGGGAAGAGACGAGGGCTCAGGTGTGGTCAGTCATGGGTGACTTAATGATGAACTATTTATCATCACTCCCGCTCACCGACCCCTCGCCCGCATATTAACGAGAGCAGCGCTAACACCTGGGCAGTGGTAGGAACACCTGGTAGGAACACACCTGGCTGCTGGCTTCAGGTAGTGGTGATAACAGCTGTAGGAGAACGCTGATCAAGTGGTGGTGGTGACACGCGTGTGGGAGGACACCAGGACGCTCTGTGGTATCGTCAGGTGGTGGTGGGGGGGGTGTCTCAGGTGGTACAGGCACTGGTGAGGAGTAAGGGCGGCTCCCCACACCTGGGATAATTGTTGCCAGGTAGAAGTATTTACCCAGGTGCAGCGGGGGTACGTTGGCTGGCCGGCCGGGTGGAGGCGGGGATGAGGGACGGTCTGGGTGGAGTCTCCTTCGTGCAGTGGAAGAATTAATCCCGGGTGGTTAAGATAACAAGAGTTATTAGCGTTAATTCAGAATGAGGGTAGTGAGGGCGGCCCTTAGGTAGAGGAGGGGGGAGGGGGGCGGAGTCCACAACATCTGATGAAGTTATTTACCTGGGCTGCAATGGTCCACGTGGGGGGCTTTTCAGGGACGAAAGTGTGTGTGTGAGGAGAGAGAGATAATGTTATTAATGAAAAACAAGTTAAAACGCAGATACCAAGGTGAGGTGTGGTGGGGGTCATACCAGTTCGCGGCTGACATATTGGTTATATTACGTCCTATATTATATAACACAAGTCTATAATGTATTTTTTTCCTTCAGGTTTATTATTTTATATTCTTGAGTTTTGTGTCGATCACTAAAAAAAGTGTCTTAGAAAATATATTAATGTGACAAGTTTGTGTTTGAGAGAGGAAAAAGAAAAAGAAAGAAAGTGACGTGGAAAGTGACTTGTAAGGAGGTGGAGAGTGATTTGTAAGGAGGTGGAGAGTGACTTGTAAGGCTCTGGAGGTTGACCTGAAATGGTAAAGGATGTACTGGAGTGACGGAGGCCGCACTATGGAGGACACTTCTGAGGAGGACGTGGAGGTGGTGAGGCAGCTGTTGACGCCGCCCCCACCCAACACCAAGGTCAGTACCACCACACCACTGTCACTACCACACTACCACACCATGAAGTCTTTATCACAACACCAAAATCACTACCACACTACCACCACACGGGACACTCACTATACCACACCACCAAGGTCTCTACCACACTACACAACACCGTCGTCAGTGCCCAGGTAGAGTACAGTACCAGGTTAATTGTGTGTCTAATATAGTGATCGCTTATACTATACACCAGTTTATCCTGTGTTATAATCCTTGATGTATTTGGTGAGTATTATTGTTATTTATAGTTCTTAAGATTAATTGTTTTTGATGTTATTGAATAGAGATGTGGTGATTTATTTGTTATTTAATCAGTGGTAGTATGACTTTGATTGTTATTGTTTTTGTTTATGATCGTGATGGTAGGTATAATGTATGTAGTCATGTGTGTGTGTGTGTGTGTGTGTGTGTGTGTGTGGAGGCCTATATACCTGCAAGTAAGGGTTTCAGCCTTGGTTGTTGATGGTGGTGGTTGTTGTTGATGGTGGTGGTGTGGAGGATGAAGATGGATGGGTGATGGTGGTTTGGAGGATGAGGTGGATGGGTGATGGTGGTGATGTGGGTAGGTGACAGCTGCCAGGATACATTGACCTGTGTGGCATCACCATTGTAAATGAAGGGAATGTCGCCAGTCTGCCAACCGACTCGGCCCATTGCCCTCACTTCCTGCCCACTGCTCTCACCTCCTGCCCACTGCCATCACCTCCTGCCCATTGCCCTCACTTCCTGCCCACTGCCCTCACCTCCTCCCCACTGCCCACACCTGCCGTCTACCTCACAGCCCTGTAAGTCCTCACCATCAACACACACACACTTATTTTTTGTCACCCTCGGCATTTATGAGTTTATGTCTTCTGCTCTATATGGGTATAAGTCAGGAGTGCCCCAGGATGCCCAATTGGATGTTCCCGACAGTCACTACTTACTGGGGGAGGAGGATAGGAGGGGGAGCATCTGAGTGTGTTGGTAGAGGTAATGGTGTTTTATCCTGTTTGAGACGATCACCTGTAGGGGGGGGGGGTGCGTCTTGAGGTGTGAGGAGGAAATTAATTGTGTTTTTTTCTTCACCTTGGAGGATGTGTGATGACTGTCTTATAGATATTTGTTATGGTTGTATTAAAGCTGTCCGTCTCGTATGATGGCTAATATTACTTTCGCCTGTCTGTCTGTGTAATTGTTATCCTACTTATTGAGAGGTAGTTGGAGTGTGTGGTGAGGCTGAGGTCCAGGTTAACTTAAGCTATATCTACCTTGTCTTTGGTATTGACACAGTTTATCTGATTGTATAATAATTAATGCAGTGTATGATTGGTGTGGTCTACCTAACCTAACCTACATTATACTGTAAGTTAACATGAGGTTTATTGTTAACTAATGGAGATAAATGAGTTAGTATAGTGTTGACCCAGCTGAGTGTTGTGACCACCAGCGGCAGGGGTTTGTTTATCACGTCAAGTCTCGTCTCTTACCTGACTCGTGGCAACATGAAGAGGAGTGATGGTATAGCAATATAGGCCATATAATATAACCCTCACCATGTTACTATGTTGGTTATGAGAGGAGACGTTTATAGCTTCATTATTGTCAGAGATATATTAGACAGCGATCACATATAACCTTGAGCATATTATTTCGAGGTGTGAAAAAGCAGGAGGTATCGTGACAGACTTAGTCAACTTTCGTGATATGTGTGTGTGTGTGTGTGTGTGTGTGTGTGTGTGTGTGTGTGTGAGACAGACAGACGAGTGTGTGAGAGGTAATAGCAGGTAATGAGATGGTAATGTGGTGGGGCTGGACACACTACTCCAAGGTGATGATTGTTAAGAGGTGATGCTGTATCACCCGTGTGGTCGTCACGCACACCTGTAACACACTCTGGTGTGTGGTATATCACCTACCTGGTCACCCTCTACGACTCACATTATCCACACAAAATAATCGACAACGATGTAGGTTTTTGCTGAACACCCAGAATACTATGTGAGTCTTATCTATTGCGTTCTCTTCTGTTAGTCTCACAGCACCCAAGTAAAATATCTCAAAGTATAGAATCAAAAACTTACTCAGGAATTTACTCATATTGCCGGACGCTTAAAACACTTTCCTACGTCAATACACAAGCCATCGACCCCCATATATAGCTGCCTGTAGGTCCACCCGACACTTGGTTATGAGTCCCCCAACCATTACCTGCAGGTCACCGTCGTCGTCACTACTGGTCTGAGTGAATCATCTCACCCACCCACCACACACACCCACTTATACCACACCCACCCCACCCACCCACCCACCAAATGTCGCCGCTCATTCTCTTTAATAAATGGGAACCAAGCCAAAGTTTCTCTTCTGAAGAAATGTTGACACACACAAGGTCTTCGTCGCTAGAATGACAGGATTTAAAACATGGAACTTTCTTATTTACATCTGAATTGGCCGTCAGCGTGAGGTAGGGCAAGGCTGTGTGCTGTATGGGGGGAGTGGTGGTGACTGGTGTGGTTATCGAGGTGAGAGGTGAGGCTGAGTAGTGAGGTGGAAGGACTGATGTAGGTGAGGAAGGGAGGGGGGAAGTGGTGTAGGTGAGGGAGGAAGAGGTGTAGGTAGACAGGTAGGTTAATCAGCTGGGGACTGGGGTAGGTAGGTGGGTGGGTGAGGTAAGGTGACACTCGACTAAGGCAGCCCCACACGCGAGAACCCGTATATAATAGGAGGGAGGGTGTAGTGTGAGGGAAGGAGGGTGTCGTGTGAGGGAAGGAGGGTGTCGTGTGAGGGAAGGAGGAGGGTGTCGTGTGAGGGAAGGAGGAGGGTGTAGTGTGAGGGAAGGAGGGTGTAGTGTGAGGGAAGGAGGGTGTCGTGTGAGGGAAGGAGGGTGTCAGGCGCTGTTTATCATGTCTTACCACCTACCTGTCCTCTACCATCACCCACTTCAGCCCATGTGCCCCGTCCGTTCCTCAGGTGTACTATTAAATTGATCCACCTGTTTATTACCTGGCTTAATTATCTTGTTTAGGTATATTTCTTGTATTTGTTTACCTGTGTCAGTGAGAGTAATCCCCTCCTGTTTGTTTACATGTGGAAAATATTAACTAATTTATGTTCTGTTGCTATAATTGTGGTGTGATAAGGTTGTACGTTTAGTATAATTAATCCAGTAGGTGTGGGAGTTAGTATAATCTTGTTCTATATAATTATATGATCTTGAATTATATATGTTTTTGAACCTTTGTATAACTGGTGTTTGTCTTTACAGGTATGTCGTGTGGCCGTGGCCCGGGGTACAGCAGGGGGTGAGTGGTAGTGTGGCCATGTGTAGTGAGGGTGGCCGTGGCCCGGGGTACAGCAGGGGGTGAGTGGTAGTGTGGCCATGTGTAGTGAGGGTGCCCAGTCTTGTAAATTGTGATTCTCTCTCTCTCAGCTGGTAATACAACACCCTCGGTATTTATAACAGGGAAAACTCCGGACCAAGATAACTAGGACAGAACTGCCTTTGATTGGGTGAGGCTCAGTGTCGTACAGAGTTAGTTACTATACTGCTCTTGTTGTCGGCTCCACGTAGAGGTCGCTAGTGTTGTCTTCTGTCTCTTGTCTCTGTATAATCTCTAACTTAACCTACCCTACACCCAACCCTACACCCTACCCAAACCTAACCATGAGACGTCACTAACACCCAAATTATAGAGAAAAGTTTGACACCATAGCACCCGTGTATACTGTCCTGTACTCTGATAAAAAGACTAATGTAACTCTCAGTAGATTATATCAGTTATGGTTTACACAGTGAGGGAGTTTACGTCAGTGTGTACAGGTAATCATATTTGTGGTAGGTAATGGCTGTTTGCTAATTGATTATACCTGTCATGTTGATTATTGATTTACCTGGATGTGTTTATAGTGCGTCTCTGTAACGTGATTAGGATGGTTTCGCACCCAGTGAGGATTATAGCACCCGTGTATACTGTCCTGTACTCTTGATAAAAAGACTAATGTAACTCACAGTAGATTTTATCAGTTATGGTTTACACAGTGAGGGAGTTTACGTCAGTGTGTACAGGTAATCATATTTGTGGTAGATAATGGCTGTTTGCTAATTGATTATACCTGTCATGTTGATTATTGATTTACCTGGATGTGTTTATAGTGCGTCTCTGTAACGTGATTAGGATGTCAACAAAACTCTTAATTTCTTCCTTCTTTTTTTCCCCTCCCTTTCTTCCTTCTTTCTCTTCCATTCTCTGTCTTCTCCCCTTCCTTCTCTTTCATTCCCCGTTTTGAGGGCACCGCACGCCTGGTGGTGGAGGGTGCGGGGGTGTTCAAGGCCGGGTTATCAGGTGTAGTGTCGTGCCCACCTGTGAGAAATATACCTCTCACCCACCCACCCACCTCCACAGCCTGCCCTCCCCACCTACACTCCACTCATTCTCACCCACCTACCTACCCTCACCTGAAGCATGTGCTACTAATGGGTACCGTTTCTCCACACTTACACTGTTTTACCTTGAGTCAGAACACTGTTAAGGGATAGACCTCCCTATTAGAGAGAGAGAGAGAGAGAGGAGAGAGAGAGAGAGAGAGAGAGAGAGAGAGAGAGAGAGAGACCCCATGGTTGTGTAACAGCCAGGGAAGAGTCACTACTTAATCTACACACATTAGAATTGGAGTAAGGTGACGCCATCTTTGGTACGTCTACATCCCATTAATTAAACATTACTAGCTGCTGTGTCATTGATGTAAGTTGATGATAGGTTAATGATGGCTGCTGTTATAACCATGGTACAGTAATTTAGTTGGTGTTACGGTGACTCCAAGGGCTTTAGTCACTTGTGTGTGGGCAGATGTGTGTGTGTCGTTGTTGATACGCAGTAGGTTTCTTACACACACACCTGACCTTGGATTATAGGCATTACTTCATGACTGGCTGAGGTTTTATAAATGGGATAATACCTGAGAAACACTTTAATTAACCATTACCTGGGGACGTCTGGGCCATGTTATATAGAGAAGGTTTATACAGAAAGTCATTATTATCGTCTGTTTAAAGGTGGAAGGTCATGGTGTGGGTGTGGGGTGATAAGAGGATGACGGTGTTGGGTGGAGGGGTGTTGGGGTGGGTGGAGGAAGGGTGTTGAGGTGGGTGGAGGAAGGGTGTTGAGGTGGGTGGAGGAAGGGTGTGGAGGTGGGTGGAGGAAGGTTGTTGGTGTGGGTGGAGGAGGTGGTGTTGAGGTGGTGGAGGAAGGGGTGTTGGGGTGGGGTGGAGGAAGGTGTTGGGGTGGTGGAGGAAGGTGTTGTGGTGGGTGAGTGGGGCGGGTGTTGGGGTGGGTGGAGGCTGGTGTTGAGGTGGGTGGAGGAGGTGGTGGTGAGTTCAACGCACCGTCATAGACATAGCTTCACGTCACTGTGGTGGTGGGGGAGGGAAGTAGCAGCCGCCGCCGACGCCTCACATTGCATTCAAGGTCACGGATGTTGAGTTTTAGTGTGTGCGTGACAACAGGGAACACTTAGCAACAGTCTATACTTAATTTCAGCTGTTGATAAATAATAGTGAGGGCGCTGTAATGGTCGTGTGTATGTGTGGGGGCTGGTATGTGTCGGAGGAACTCTTTATATGGACAGTGACTCAAAGATCAGGAAGGGATGTCCAGTGCAGTAGGCTAAGTGTCCGAGTTTTATGAATTAACGTATATCGAGGCAGTGGGAGATACTGCACCACACATTATTTCCTCACAGCTTTATTACATGGATCGCTGACAATGTTGAAAGGATTATTGACTTGGAATATGAAAGTTACAAGTTGCAGGTCTGTGTCAGTATGTCTGTCTGTCTGTCTGTCTACCTACCTATGTCTGTCATAATTCACTGCTTCTTCATGTCTCAATTCCAACATTTTTTTATTATTTTTATTATTTTTTGCAACATCGCGGCAGCTCTTGTGGTTGCTTCTGCTTGCTTGATCTGATTACACCATATTCCCGTGGTTGTTCAGGCTTAATCTGATTATATTAGTCACGTGTTCATCAAATTTAACCGTAAAATTATGGCCAAATCCGGTGAAAATTTTTAATAATCTTATGTGTTTATGCATGAAGAGCTTATGGGACAGGACGGTTAGATTTGGGTTACAAAATGAACGAGAAATAAGAACTGAACGAAGATTAAAGAGAAATGAAGTAAGGTTAAAGACACAGATGAACGAAGATTAAAGATAAATGAACGAAGATTAAAGGCAAATGACCGAGAGATACGAACTGAACGAAGATTTAAGGCAAGTGAAGGAAGGTTAAAGACATAAATGAACGAAAATTAGATAAATTAACGAAGAATAAAGAGAAGACATTGATCCAGTGTATATTAATCATTAAACACATTAACATGAACACTATTAATAAAGTAATAATAGCTTAATGGTGATAAAGGTGCTTAAGTGGTGCTGTGCTTCCTGGGTGAGTGAGTTAACTGTTGCAGTCCTCGTCATCCAGCCAGCACTAACGATAAGACCTACTCAGTGATGGGTGACTCATCCATCACTTTAGTTCATTGTCTCTGGGGTTTTTTCTTCAGTATTTTGAACTTTTCCTCGTTTTCTGTTGAGGTTTTTTTGGTTTTCTTTAGTTGTCTCCCGTTTTCTTTGTCTTTATTCTGTTTATCATCTCAGTTTCTTCTTTCTTTTGCTTTGTATTTTATTATTGTTATTATTGTTGTTATTATTATTATTATTTAATGTTCTCTTCTAATTGAGGTGTGGGGGTGGTGGTGTGGGTGGTGATTCTTGAGGTATGAGGGTGCAGTGGGTGGCAGTAATTGCTGGTGTGTGAGGGTGGGGTGGTGAAGACGTGCCAGGGCGGAACCTAACCCGCCTTTTTTTTCCGACGGCGCCACCTCACAGCCTTCCTACTGCAACACCTCCCCTGCCCCTACACCCCCCTGTCCCTACACCTCCCCTGCCCCACACCCCCTGCCCCTACACCTCCCCCTGGCTACACCTCCTCTGCCCCTAAATTCCCCCACCCCCACCATTCTCACCACCATTGCCTCTATCGCCTTCTATCACCACCACCACTGCCATCACCACCACTACCTTCTGCAGGCGTGGTGACACTCCCGCCATCACTACTGCACAGAAGTCGTTATAACATCATTGTTTCCTGTTCGGCGTCTGGCCTCACTAAACTCAGCCTTCTCCCCCCTTTCCACTTACCTCCCAACCTCCTTCCCCTTACCCTCTGGCCACAGCGGTATTTTCAACCTCTACCTCTATTCCCTCTCCCCGTCTTTCGTCTGAGTTACATTGTCGTCTCTCCTCCGTCACCCAAGCACCTTCCACTGTTACCCACCCTGCAGCGTTGTGACCTTCACCTTCTACAGGAGCGTCCTCAAGATCCTGCCAGTAGAGTATTAACCTTGTCAGTCAGTCCACACGGTGCCTTGGTCCTGCTGGGTACACCTCCTATGTGGGGTGTTATTCAGGCTGTGTCTGGTTTTTATGAGTGTAATAATGACATACTCTTTCCTTCCCCTGCCTCTCTTCGTCCTCCTCCTCGTCCCCCTCACCTCTCTTCCTTCCTCCTCCTCGTCCCCCCCACCTCTCTTCGTCCTCCTCATCCCCCCCCCACCTCTTTGTCCCTCCCTACCCCCCACGCTCCCTCCTCCTCCTCCCAGCTGAACTCGTTTGAGCAGCTATTGCCAACTCGCGTCACGCGCCTTGTACGTGCACGGGGGCGTGTAAAGCCGAGAAAATAGTCAGCGATTTTGAGCAATATTGGTTAATAATGTCTGCCTCGAAGCCGGTGATGGTGGGGGAACTATGCTGGGTGGTGGTGCTGGGCGGTTCCCTGCTGCAGCAAAGAGAAAGAGAGCGAGAAAAAAGACGAGAATGATGGTGGATAGAATAAGGACGGTGGTGGTGGATGGGAGGAGGGAACTATTGCACCTGAGTTAGCTAAACATACAGGTGTTAGCGTGTTGGGGTCATACACACACACACACACACTCATGTAGGTGATACTTTATATATTTTTTTCCTTTGATTTGAAACTTCCTGTTGGCTACATGGTGTGTGGGTGTCAGTCTTCTCCCTGTGATATACGTGTACTGTACTTCTTACCTGACGCAGTACTGGTAGGCCTAACACATTATTTTATTGTTGTGCCATAGTCGGCCATCAGAGCCAGGAACATGTTGTTACCTTGCACAAAGCTCCCCAGGCAGAAGCACTGTTGGTCTTCACCTATAATCTTCACTACACCACAAAGAAGTTAGAAAATCCTGACCAGAGTTTTTGAACACCGTGATGTGATTTGTGTCGTGGTAGTTTGTCTCGCCGCCATATTGTGTGATGCCTTCAGTCCGTCTTGTGTTGGTCCAGGACAGTACATAATGGCCGGGGAACACCTGCTGGCGAGTGTAGCGTTAATGAGGCTGGGGTTAAGGTCCCAGGTGTGTGGTGGGGGTGTTTCCTGAGGTGGTAGAGTGGGCGTGTTTTGTGGGGTCCCGGGGTCAGGGGAGCAGGGCGGTCACCAGCCACACCCGAGGAGCGACGGGCCTGGTGCCCTCATCATCCCGTGTCCGGAGCCACCACACACCAACACCTGGTTGTGTTTGGTCACTTGGTGATCATGTTCCTGACGGATTTGTTGTTGTTCTGGCTGCTGGTGTCGTTTGCCAGTACAGTCTAAACCTCTTGGATGTAACTAGGTAAACCTGCACTTCTACTGTAACGACTGTACTTGGTATTAATGGTGACACACCTGCCCCACTTAACGGCCATACTTGATGCGGCACAGTATGTAGATGAGTCCCGGAGGGTGAGGGTTAGTGGCATGAGTCATGTACCCACACCTGCTGGCGCTGCCCTCCTCCGTCACCAGAGGAGGGCCTTAGAGGGAGGGAGGGAGGGTTTCTTCGCTCCCACGCCCCGGCTACTGACTCCTTGGGGCCGCATCCTGTCGCCTTCGCCGCCTCCCTCCTGCTTCACCGGCACGCTGCTGATCCGTACACCTCAAAGTCGCACCCTGGGTTATGATTCACATTGAGAGAATGAAGAAAACCCTGACAACAGAACGCCATTATGAAACTATGGCTAAAACCTCATAGAAAATGTTACCCAGGATTTCAGAACTACTTTTTGTTCAGTTTAATTAACCTGGAGGAAAAAATCGGTGATCAGGAATGCCCGAAGCTGTAGTTGTGGTCCAATGTTCCAACACCATTTTAGCGACTTCCTGCTTGGGACTTGAAATTATGGATTTTCTTCACTTTCAACTACTCGAGGACAAGGTATCTGTGGGTAATCTTATTGAGGTCGACCTTATACTTCAGAACTCAGACTACCCGCTAGCCAGGTGGTGTTGGTGGCGTTAGTGTTACGTCCAGTGAGTGTCTCCTCTAACTCGAGTCGGTTCCTCGTGGCCAGGGCGGAGGCAGCAGCAGTGTGGAGGGTAAATTAGAGGTGAATGTGTGTGGGCCATTGTTTGGTGAGTGTGAGGGGGCGGCTGACTGCTGGGAGGATAATTCCGTGTCTTGACCTTGTTGAATTTCACCCTGGAACTCCTTTTGTTTCAGGCGTGACGGGGCCTCATATGGTGTAATTTGTCGCACGTTCCTCACTTTTTGGTGTCTGGGGAAGGGAGGGTGTCGGAGGTAGTAATAAACACCTCATTGAAAACCCAGATAACCTAACCTAACCCAACCTAACCTAACCCAATCTGATCAGTGACCACAGTTTTCATATCAACACCTGACAGATAATTAGAGTTTTTACCTGGTGATGTAGGAGAAAATTCAATAGCATATAATTTCATGATATGTTCGAGTTACTTCATTTACATAATGTGTGTGGGCGGGCGAGAGGAGAGGGTCGGTCTTCCATTAAAATGTAATATCAGGAGAGGTGGGCCTCGTAAACCAGCAGCGCCTCTGTTTGATTATTATTATTATTGCTTAAAGTTGACGTGTGGTGTGGGAGGGTGATTGTATGCTACACTATTCTCCCACTTGGGGCCAGACAGGTGTGTTGTGGACAGGACGCACTGGTAGGTAATGCTTGGAGGTGAAAGAGGACGTAGGATCTTGTTGGGGGACGTAGGATCTTGAAGGGGGACGTAGGATCTTGTTGGGGGACGTAGGATCTTGTTGGGGAACGTAGGATCTTTTTGGGGAACGTAGGATCTTGTTGGGGAACGTAGGATCTTGTTGGGGGACGTAGGATCTTGTTGGGGGACGTAGGATCTTGTAGGGGGGCGTAGGATCTTGTTGGAGGACGTAGGATCTTGTAGGGGGGGCTTGTTTTGGCGTTGATTACCTCAGCTTATTCACACCTTCCAAGTATAATGACAGGAATGCATCATGACCTCTGTGTTAGCGGGTGTTTACTCCAGCTTAACGGTACTGATACTAGTCAGCTTCGTTCCCACCGATGAGTGTGTACCGCTACCGTGTGAAGTAGTATTGGTATTTCCAGACAGTCAGAAGTTATTGTATTTTATATCATCGTATAGTTTATCAAAGGTTAAAAGTGAAGGTCATAAGAGTTGATTCTGTATAATATGTAGCCATATGTTTATTATTATATATAAGGTTCCTGGCTCTGAAGGTGTCGTATATTTGGGTATCACGTTGACTTTGTGTGTGGACCAGGTGATGCCATCTTGGGGGGGGTCGTCACGGTATGGAGAACCACCTGCCGGGTGCCGTGTACTGAGGCACGACCCGGCAGCAGGTGTCGTCAGGTAAAGGGCGGAACACCTCGCTGCTCGTGATGATGATGAACACTTTAAAACAACATTAGATTTAACTTTTATTTTCATCAATCCCAAGACAACTTTTCGCCGCCTCATTCTTTTGTTAATATTAGATTTTGTTTGTCTTTTATTTGGTTTTTACTCACAAAATAAGTAACCAACGTGTAGGTGTACGGGATGTGTTGAGATGTGTCCTTGATGGTAATGAATCGACCCATAACAATAGTGTCAGGTGTCGTCCTCTTCAATATGGTGAGGAAGACCTTCGGGAGAGATAATCATCACCACTGTACTGTATAATACTCTAGTGAGGCCTTCCGGGTCCTGCCTGGCATCAACACCGACTCAACACAACAAATCTACTCAAGTAAACATTAATCTTTTATGTTAATGGGAAATGTTAAATAATAGATATACCGATATATACCGTAGATATACCGTAGATATTCACATGAGGTATATATAATTTGTGGCGTTACGATTAAGGGTGAGTCGTGCTGAATCATTCTAATACGTTGCTTGAGTCCTTGTGTAGTTACGGGGGGTGAGGAAAGACTTAGGCGTTGGTTAGACTCGAGAGGTAAGTGTGTGTGTGTGTGTGTGTGTGTGTGTGTGTGTGTGTGTGTACGAGGGTGAAGACACACACACACACACACACACACACACGAGGGAAAGAGAGAGAGACCCACCCATTCACCACCTAATGATATGCCTCGGCCAATCAGTAGAGGAACCTGTTTTGTGTAGTGAAATTGGTTTTATTCTTGTTGTTGTGGCGTCTGATAACTACTGGTGGTAGGTAGCTTTAGTGCGTAAACATTCTCTTCTCCTACCAAGCCAGCCCCTACGTGTGTGTGGGGGAGGCTGTGATTGGTGTTTTTCCCCCAATATACGTAATTTTGCAGTCCCCACGTACTTATCTTTGCAGTCCCCCAACGTACGCACTTTTTTAATTCGGGACATACGTGCACCTAAATAGCCCCCCCCCCCCTACTACCCTTCATAGCGAAAGTGATAATCGAGTGTGTGTACGTGAGGTGACTTGTCGAGGTGTGTGTGTGTGTGTGTGTGTAGTGTAGTGCTGGTACAAGACTTGTGTTGTTAATAATCTTTCATCACCCTTTAGGCCTTTTAACCCTTTTAGTTCTGGAGGGTTAAATCGCCGTCGTTAAAGGCTTAAATCATCGTCCTCAAAGGGCTCAATCATCGTCCTCAAAGGGCTCAATCATCGTCCTTCAAAGGGTTAAATCACCATCCTCAATAGGGTTAAAGAATTAGCTCTGGACATCCCCTGTGATAGTTACTCCTTCCTCGCCAGTGTCACTAGACTAGATTCTCCAAGTTGTCAATTCTTCTTTTAAGCGCTGTTGATCCCTCCAAGAAATCGCTTTAAAAAACATTCTCCGTAAAGCGCAGTGTGTAGCTAGTTATTTACGAGGTGGTGTAGGTAGGTGGGCTGGGCTGTGTTGTGGGCTGGCAGGTACTTAATCGTCTCGGGATTCGACAAGGTAGCTGTGTGTGGTTTAATTCCTGAAGAGATAAGAGAGGTGGTGGTTTACGTATGTGTCTGTGGCCTTAGGAATTCACGCCCACTTCTCACCTGGCCTGAGTTTTACCTTTGTCTGGTGTGTATAAATGAGATTACCTGGCTTGGTCTAATTTTCCTCACCTCTCCCAGCTCTCACCTTCCTTCGTGTGTGTGTGTGTGTGTGTGTGTCCTAGTCTGTTGTGACCAGGCCTAGTATGTTGGGTGTATGTTGTGCAGGTAAAATTCCCCCTACCCTTCCTCCCCCCCCCCCGCTCTCCCCCATCCTCCTCAACCACCACTTCATTGATGCTGCAGGTGTCCGGGTTGGGTGAGGGGTGGTGAGGGGGGTCACGCGGCAGGGTACGACAGAGCTTCCTTGTTCCGCGTCCTCAGGTGTCAAGGCAGTATTGTGGTGATACTTTCATCATCATTATCACTGCTCATATTACGGGTAGACCAACTAACTAATATACTGTATACCCCGACACACGTAGCGGGAACCTGTCCGTGTGAAGGTTGGGAGGGAGGTGGGGCTGGGTTCGTGTGAAGTTTGTGTTCCTATTCTCTTCATGGCGTCTAGGATGTCGTCACGTTACAATAAATAAATGGACTTCTGGCCAGGGTTTGTATTTATAAAAGGTGTTTAGTAAATGTAATTGTTTTTGTAATAATGACGATGATGGAAACAACAATGGTGATGGTAATAAAGTAATACTAAAATGAATAATAATGGTGATAATATTAATAATCACCAGTGAATTGATTAATAATAATACTTCCACATCATCATGGTAATACCTGTACTGTTTTTTGTAAGTATTCATATTTACTTTATTACTGTTACCCTTGAGTTAGTACTTGTCCTGTTCATGTCCCTCGTTAACTGGCACACTTCTGTACAGGTGTGTGTGTGTGTGTGTGTGTGTGTTAATCAAGGTTATATTTTAATTTGTATTTGTATATTTATTTTCTTATTGCATTTATTTATGTTTATTAATTGGATCACCTGAAGAATCTCCACCCCAGCTTATTTCACCTGAAGATTAATCACCCTAACACTATTGGAGGGTATGAGGTTAGGTTAGGTTAGTTGGGTGGCTAATCTTAGGTAAAATAAGCTGGGGTGGAGAATGTTCAGGAAGACGGTACTGTATATGGTGACGAGGTGGTGATGGCCGGGTGGTGGTGGTGATGGCCGGGTGGTGGTGGTGATGGCCGGGTGGTGGTAGTGATGGCCGGATGGTGGTAGGAGTGGCCGGGCGGGGTGCGTGTTGACCGTGTTGGTTAAGACGGGTATTAAACACAGGCTGCGAAAACCACAAGACAGTTAGTTACTCAGTGGCCGGGAGGTGTCACACACACACACACACACACGTGTTCATGGGGTAAATTCTGTGCGTCCCTTTGCTGTTAGAGTACGGTAGTGTTGTAGTCTCCTGTTATTATTATTATTATTATTATTATTATTATTATTATTATTATTATTATTATTTATCCTCCCTTCCTCCATGATCATCATCAGTATTGTTACACTATACGATTACATACGTTCATTTACACATATTAGCTTAATGTGTTAATTTGTTTAAAGTTTGGCCAGTAAGCCCAGGGCCAGGGCGTCTCTCTCCTGCCGAAGTTTACAGTTGGAACCATTTGGGATTTGCATTTAGCTCACGTCTCTGTTTGATGGGCATCTTGACGGCAGAATTTACACTTGGTGCTTCGGGAACGAATAAATTCTCAGGTGACGACTTTTAAAGACACGAATTGCTTCAGGAAACTCGGTGTGTGTTAAATTTCACCAAGGATTTTTATTCTTCTAAATGTCTAAGGTGTTTTTTTTTACTGTGTGTGTGTGTGTGTGTGTGTGTAGTGATGATGATGATGATGCGTCTCATTTAACTTCTGAGCGACTCTACTCCACACCTGAGAGACTGAGCACTGATGGGTTTGGCTTACTAATGATGACTGTTCCTAAGTTCTGTGTCTGGTGTGTGGGGGGTGTCTGTCTGGCTGTGTATATATATCTGTGTGTGTATGTATTTGTGTGTATATAACAGTTCTTGCAGGGATTCCGTATTTAAGGTCCTAATTATAGTAATATAAACTCAGGTAATAACCTTTACTGTGGGTTTACCTAACAATCGTCGTTGCAGGAGTGAGTCGAGCGGGTGATGATGACTGTTAGTGATTATTTACATGCAGGGGAGGATGTTGGTGGTAGGTGGGGATGGGGGTGTTTGGTAGGTAGGTATGCAGGGGAGGGTGTTGGTGGTAGGTGGGGATGGGGGTGTTTGGTAGGTAGGTATGCAGGGGAGGGTGTTGGTGGTAGCAATGGGGAGGAGTCGGGTGTACGGGGTGTGTGTCCTTGGCCAACTGGTTAAGGTGTAACGCTGGGACACGCCCCCTCTCCTCCCCTGATTCACACCTCCAAGCACCTTTTTCTCCTCGCGGGTCCCTTTAGCACAAAATTAATCAGGTAAGCTGTGATTGGTTGGAGCACCACGCCCGTCTCTCGTTGTTATCTGAGTTGATTTCTTATCCTTTATGGCCCCAGGAGTTGGTTTAGTGTGGCGGTGACCAGTAGATGGGGAGTACAGGTGTTATGTTAAGAGCTTAGGTTATGTGCAGTGTTATGAGTGACTGTCGCCCCCCCCCACCGGTTGTGTACTGTAGGGAGCCGCTGTGTATCTGAATCTTAGATGCTCATTGTGACGTTGAAGGAGGTGATGACGAAGAGCAGGTTGAGGTCGATACGTGCGTCAGAGCTTTCTCCCAGGCGTGATGATCCTGTAAACGTAGTGTGTGTGTGTGTGTGTGTGTGTGTGTGTGTGTGTGTGTGTGTGTGTGGCACGCCCTCACCTCGATAATATCACTGCCTCGACGAACCAAACCTTTAAATTGTATCATTGAGAGCCTCTTGACCAGACACGACAACTATGACTAACGTTGACACTCTTCTGAAGGCTGGCTGGTGGGCGGGGGAGACCTTGGCTGTTTATAAAAATGAGAGGAGGAAAAACTTCTATCAAGATTACCTGATGAAGTAGAATGAGTTGTGAGGTGGTTGGTGTATCTCTTGAGGCCGTCTGAGCACTCGTACATATTCCTGTGAGGTGGTCCACTGTGGAATGTTATGGTCTTTTGCGTGGGAATTAGTTAACTTAATTGGTCTTTAATGGTCTGTGATGGCCCACTATGGTCTTTTAGGGTCTCAAGTGGTTGTTTGTTGGTCATTAATGGTCTGTGAGGTAGTCTACTATGGTTTGTTATGGTTCACTATGGTCTGTTAAGGTCTTGGGTAGGTGCTAGCTAATCAATAATAGTCTGAAATGGTCCCAACATGGGTCCACTATGGTCTGTTAAAATCATTTGTAACAATAATTTTTTACCTGTGTTGTACCTGTGTTAATTGTCTGATGTACCTTTAATATTCTCAACAGCAATAACCTACCTGGGCATTAACTAATTACAGGAACCTTTATGTGTTGGCGACCCCCCACACATACACGACTACTCCGGGTTACCTGTCATTGTACTGCCCAGGTGGTGGTAGTAATTAGGACTTGGCAGGTACGAGGGTTGCAGGTGTTGGTGGAGGAGAATGAGAGGGGGGGGGCACCTTCACCGGATTGTGATTAACACCTAATTAGCCTACCTGTATCTTGTATTGGCAGAAGGGGGGGTTACTAGATTGTTGTGTACTTGAGAATATACTGTGTGTGGGTTTGTTGATTATGTAGCTGTGGAGGAGTTCCGTGTGTGTGTGTGTGTGTGTGTGTGTGTGTGTCAATGTTAACGGCACACAACACGTCTTTCTCCTGTTTCGTTCTCGATATCTTGTAGGTTACTAAAGATTAATTTTATTCCTATTTGAGGTTAATAATAATTCACCAGTCTTGTTGATATTTGGGTCGTGTTTATATATCTGATCGTGGTTCGTCTGTCAACATTCTGTCTTTTGAACAATTCGTCATGTTGCTGTCAAATTCTTAAAGTTATTTCCTTCTGACTAATCAAAGAAACTTATATTTTATTGACTTTTTATCAGGTTAGGTTGATGTTCTGGTCTTCAGTTGTTGTTTTGGTCAGTTTTGAGGAGCATGAAGTTCCCGCAGCTTATCCCTCTTTAGCTTATTGTTGTGGTGTTAATCCTTCAGTTATCCAGGTCACGTAGCCAGACACAGGTATTCGGCCTAGGCTTAATGACTTAGATTAATTAGTAGCCAGGTGGAGCGTCGCCAGGTGGAGCGTCGCCAGGTAGAGCCGTCGGCAGGTCCCAGAAACTTCCCTCCTGAGTGACTCGTGGTGTTGAGGGAGAGGAAACACGTGACCCTTATTATTAGGCCTAGCAGACCGTGTTGGGGGGGGGGGGGGGGGCCTATCTCTCACACCGCTTCAGTAGTCATCCCTGAAATTTGCATCATATCGCCTGGGTTGGGAAGGACTCGCTGTGTTTTCATCTCGCTGTGATACATTATTGGTTTTGTTCATTTACCTTCACCAGTCACTTGATCCGTAGATGGTAGCAGTAATAGGGGTGGAAGTGAAGGAAAATTACCGCCATTAACTTATTTCACCAGATGATTAGAAAACACCCCAGTGCTACCTACCTCAACGGGGTTAGGTTAGGTTGGGGTTGGTTGGGTTAGGTTAGGTTGGGTTTTGGTTGGTTTAGGTTGGGCTTTTGTTGGGTTGGGTTGGGTTAGGTGTTGTAATGCGTCTAGGCTTGGGAGATAATACTGTGGGAAGGTAAAAGGTGTGCTGACAGGTAGGAGGCTGCCGGTGTGTGGTGGTGAAGAAGCTGTTTCTGGTTATATGTTGCAAGTGGACGTGAGGATACCTGCTGCCTCCTGCTTAGTTGTTGATTTCCTCCTCCTTCTTCCCTTCTCCTTCCCTTCCTTCTCTTCCTCCTCTTCTCTTCCTCCTCCTCATTGCCCCTAGTGTAGTAGTCCATTCTTCTGCTTTGTGTCTAAACCCCCCTCCATCTCTCTCTCTTCTCCATCCTGCTATCTGTTCCTTTCACCCACCCCACCCACCCACCCACCCACCTATCTATCTAAACACAATGACTGACACCAAACCGAGTTGTTCGCATTGAAGGTCGTTTCACTACAGATGGACACACCTTCATATCTAGAGTATCCCATTACCCTTTCCTTCCATTACCTGTCCTCGCTTCCATTACCTGTCCTCGCTCCATTACCTGTACTCGCTTCCATTACCTGCCCTGCCATTACCCTACACACACATTCCTCCATCTCCATTGTCTCTCGTCTCGTTACCTTCATCATGTCTCTACCGTTGTTCCTCAAAGAGTTCATAACCTCTTTGTTATTTCCTCCATCATTCTTTAATACTTCCTACAGTTTCCTCTTTCATTTTCCTTCGTTATGGTGTTATCCTTCGTGACGTCAGATACAGTGTCAATATTGTGCGAGGGAGTGTAGTGAGGGGAGGGACTGTGGAGACGAGACGGTAGCGAGGGTGAAGAGGTGTGTGGGAGAGTCAAGGTGGAGTGCTACCACCTGTGTGTGCTGCCATTGTTCCTCGCTGTATGCCTCGCTCTCTGTCTTCCCCGCCCCCCTCACACGCTCACTGACCCATACCTAGACCTCTACTAAACACACACGGTCCTTCTCCTCCTCTAATTCCTCTTTCTCTTCCTTCTAAAACTCCTTCTCCACCTTCTCCCTCACACCCCCCCCTCCTCCTCTCTCTCCCTCCTTCTCTCATGCTCGGCTCCTCTCCCACACACTTACATTCCTCGATACTTTAATCAGCACCGAATTCTGTTTACACGTGATGACTGAGAGAGAGGTGAACAATACACGATAAACAGGTGACCACGAAGACAGACAGACAGACAGACAGTCAGTTGGTATAAGCCCCAGCGGGTCCTGACTCCTGCAGTGCCAGGGGGGCTCCTGTGCTATATATGTTGGGCGTTAATCATGTAGGATTTACCTGTTAGCCCGGGATTTACCTGGTATCAAACTCAAGGTCGTGGAGCATGATAAGAGGGGGATGTGGGAGAGAGGGAGGGAAGGAAAAGGGGGGATAAAGGTAAGGGATAAGAGAGGGGGTAAGGGAAGGGAAGGAGAGAAAGGGAGTGCGGGAGGGCCTTATTTGTGTAGCCGCGGAGAAAGTGGTGTAGGTAGGTAGGTTGGTGTTTAGGTATACCTCCATGGTTAGGTCAGGCCAGGTCAGGTCAGGTCAGGTTAGTGGTGGTAATAGTGTTGGTATGTATGACTCACTTGTGTTGAGGACTCGTGTCAACAAGTGGCTCCAGGATGGCATTTCCTCCTCGTACTCCTAGTTATTATTGATATTTTTAAGACGTATTTTACCTTTTGACTGAACTTGAGACTCGCGGTAATAAATTATAATAAAACATTTAAAAGAATTGATGATTAAGATGTGGGTGAATGTTAAAGTTGAGATGGACTTTCAAACATTCACTTTGCCGTTCAACCTTCACCCTAACCTTGGTCGTCAACCTGTGATTCAACCAGGATTTCCTCCCCTTAATCTCAGAAACTTATTGATTGAAGAGTTTAGTTAGGTTAGGTTAGGTTAAGTTTAGATGGGATTATAGTGATATTTTGACACTTGTGTATTTGTGATTGATGTTTTAAATGATGATTTTACATGTAAGTAAGTATCTAGAGAGGCGAGGCTGACCATGTGGGAACGTGTGTGGCTACGACATTGAAGGGTATGTGTGGCGCGCTAGGCATTTCCCTCCAGTACCTGTTGTGGGAGGTGAGGGAGGCTGGGTTGGCGGACAGGTGTGGACAGCTTCCAGGAAAATCTCATTCATTCTCACATGGCCACTGATCACCACATTCATTCCTATCACATTGTGGCCTGATTTCTTTCTTTCTTTCTTTCTTGACTCAGTATAATTAGGTAATAACTAGGGTGTTTCTCTGTTGATCTCGGGGTAATGGATGGCAGTAGTACCTAAGAGGGAAGAGATGATCACCTGGATAACATAATGGGAGTTTC
Source organism: Homarus americanus (assembly GCF_018991925.1). Taxonomy (NCBI): domain Eukaryota; kingdom Metazoa; phylum Arthropoda; class Malacostraca; order Decapoda; family Nephropidae; genus Homarus; species Homarus americanus. The sequence continues at coordinate 262,059 of NW_024750713.1, forward strand.
TTAAGTTACCGTCGGGTCTTTAAGCCTTATATGGGACCCGGTTGGTCTTGTTTCATCATGCTCTGGTACTCAGGAGTATAATAGGGTAGAAAGACCTTAATTCCTGGAAGAGGTGATGTAAGTCTTTATGGGTCGTTGTGAAGTAAAAAGGTTTATAATATCATAATAGTGAGTTACATTGTATTACTTTAATTACGTAAACGATAAGAAATTCCTGGATGTGTAAAAGGAATGTTTATTATGTTAGATTATGTAGTGAAGTAAAAATGTTCGTAATGTGTAATAAAAGTGAATTACGTCATGTGATTATTGAGTATAGTTACGTAAACGATAAGAAAATCCTGGTTACATAGTTAGGCTTGCAGGTGGTGCAGTAGATCAGGGGGGCGCTGGTGTTGGGATATATGATAATTGGTTAATTGGCTTGAGGAGGTCGTTAAGGACTGGTGGTGTACGCCCTTGACCATTAGTGTTTGAGGGGAGTAATGATGGGTTTGTGTGGTGCGTCGCCCCCGTGGTGGAGTGTCTCTCTCTCTCTCTCTCTCTCTCTCTCTCTCTCTCCAGGTTATTTCACCTTAAGATTAACCACCCGTTTACGTTTAATTAGAAGGCATTGTACCATGATAGTTTGTCATCATCTGTGTGTGTGTGTGTAATAATAATAGTGATAATAGTTGACGTTTTACCAACAAATACAACAGAAATTGCTTAAAATATACAGGTGTGTGTCTGTCTGTGTGTCGCAAAGTAAATAATTGTGGTTTTTTCCGGTCGTGTGGTTGATGGTCACGATACAGCACCATAAGGCTCACTGACTGCTTGCTTTCACTCAGTCAGGAAAGAGATTGGCTGGGGTGATTTAAGTCTTGTTATTGCGTAGTGATTTCAATTGCATGTTGATTCTGTTATTGGTTAGGTGTGTGTGTGTGTGTGTGTGTGTGTGTGTGTGTGTGTTAGTTATTATATTGAGTTACGTAATAATACAAGAATGGTGAAAGATATTTAACGCCCACGTCTTCCCTTCCCTCCCTCCTTCACTCACGACCAACACGTCATTACTTGCAGGTGCAGCAGCCTCTCACGCCCACCTCCTTGCCTCACGTTAACTCACCCCATCTATCCTTGTTCATCCAAAGTAAACAATAAACCCAGTTGTAGACAGCATCACCACCATCCATTGTTTACATATATTATTGTTATTTTGAATCGTGTTTACATCCGTTGACGATATATATCTCTACATTTCAATTGATTAAAAATTTAATTGGTGCGCGTTTGTTGTGTATGTTATTTTGTATGTGTTTTTGAGCTTGTTTCTTTGTGTGCGTAGGTGAGTTTGTGTGTATGTGTGTGTATGTGTGCCTGTATATGCTTGTCTGTGGGGGGTGGTGTAGCGTGGACAGGTATAGTGGCAGGTGGGAGGCCATCACACCATGTAGGGGCGCCACCTGACACTGATGACAGGATTTATAACCAACAACAGATACTATCTCTCTCTCTCTCTCTCTGGGCGAGGATTCAGAGAGAGAGAGTCGAGGGCCACGGGGACGAGTTAACCACCTGAAGACGTTCCCTACTTAACACACCGTCTAAAAATAACAGCAAGATTGACCACGATAAGGAGACTCTTACCTTAACGAGATGCACCTTTGTTTTGCACCTGCCGGCCAGAACACTGTATAAAGGTGAGACTACTGTGGTAATTAGTCTCTGGTGCTAAGTGAACCTGTGTCTTCTTGCGGTATAGAGTCTCTGGGTTAGGTTGGGTTAGCGTTAGGTTAGGTTGTTGGTTGTTAGGTTAGGTTGTTGCGTTAGGTTGGTTAGGTTAGCGTAGGTTGGTTAGGTTAGGTTGGTTGGGTTGGTTGGTTAATCTTTAGGTGAAAATAAGTTAAGGTGGATATTCGTCGGTCAGTATTTCCACACACACACACACACACACACACCCCACACACACACACACACACACACACACACACACACACACACACACACACACACACACACACACACACACACACACACATCATTAATCCATCAGGTGTGTACGGAGTGTCACCGATTTGACCTCTGACCGAACACACACACACACACGTGATTACGGAGACGAACTTATTACTAGTTCATGCACCCCTTGGCTCACTCCACTCTCTCCTCCTTCTACTCTAACTCCTATCGTCAGCTGGGGGGGGTGAAAGCAAAGTGTGTGTGTGTGGAACTAAGTGTTTCATATAAAGTAAAGTAACTATTAGCAAGTGTCTCGTGTCAGCTGGCGTTCTTATTGTGTTATTGTTGTCTTGTTTGTGCTATGGTGTGGGATATAGTTCGTAATGATATATATATTGAGAATCATTTGCCACAAGTTTAGTCAATATGTTTCAGTGAGTATTTTATGATGTTGATTTTTGAGTGTGGCAAGAAGACATTTTCAGGATCTGTGTGTGTGGTGGTGTGGAGTTGGGTGTGTGGTGGTGGTGTGGTGGAGTGTGTGTGTGTGTGTGGTGGTGTGGTGAGTCTGTGTGTGGGTGGTGTGTATACTCTATAGGATGGACGCTGATTGGTGATGGTAAAGTGAAGCGGGCGTGAGGTGATGCAGGCACACACACACACACACACACACACACACACACACACTCTCACACACACACACACCTCTAACATGATACTATTGGGATCGTAGCCTCCAGTGTTAGTTTACCTGCTCCCTCCTTTTCCTCTCGCTCCTTTTCCCTCTCCCTCTCTCCTCTCTTTCTCCCCTCCTCTCTCCCCCCCCTCCACACACACTCTTTAGATTCCCACGGTTGGGTTTCTTTACCCAGTGAGGATAAAAAATAATAACACTTATGGTCCAGAGTCTTGGTGATGTCTTCTCTCTCTCTCTCTCTCTCTCTCTCTCTCTCTCTCTCTAGTGTTCATGACAGGCTAAGATGTGAACAACCTGTAAGGACCTTCACTACAGCCAGGAACTGTTTACATCTTCTGCTTCTCTTCCTCCCACTCTCATCATCGTCTTCTTCCTGTGTCATCATACTCCCTCCTCCTCTGCTTTCATCCTATTCATTCTCTTCATTGTCTTCCTTAACCGTTTTTTATCACGTGTCTTGGTTTAATTCTCATTCGTGTTGTAAAGTGTTGTCTTTGTGTTTTGTTTGTTTTCAAGTTAGTCGAGTCAATTTTTTTGTTTTCTTCCGTCTTTCTATTGTCTTCTGCCTTTCACATCCTCGCCATTCTTGTTTATAATCTCTCTCTCTCTCTCTCTCTCTCTCTCTCTCTCTCTCTCTCTCTCTGAGGTGAGAGGTGGGTCTCCAACATGGCCTCCACACAGCCTTCCTTCCCTTATGGATGCAGGTGATGGTGTTTGGCCCACCCCTCCTACCCGCCCCTCCCTCCTACCCCGCCTCCCCCTCCTACCCCACCCTCCCCTCCTCCCCCCCTCCCTCCTACCCGCCCACCTCTTACTCATGTTTTGTCTTCCTGTGTCTTTGTATGTGTTGTGTGTGTGTGTGTGTGTGAATGTATTTGTTTGTGTGTATATAATCGTGGCCCCTTCCAGTGTGTCGGGCCGTGTTCAGATGGGCAGTTATCGATTTAGATCCACCAACTAATGACCGGAGGTCGTTAGCATGACGAAAACTGACGAAGTGAACTGCGTGTCCAGAATACCCCTCTTGGTGGACCACTGAGCCTGGCACGTGTTGGGTAGTGTAGTGGAGGTCAATGGGCATTATTACTGAAACTAACGCCACAGTGACGAAGCTAATGGGGGAAGGTGGTGGTGGACATAGGCGGGCGTGGGGAGAATGTGTGTGTGTAGACAGGTGGATACAGGTGGGCGGGAGAATGTGTGTGTGTGTGTAGACAGGGTGGTGGTGGATACAGGCGGGCGTGGGAGAATGTGTGTGTGTAGACAGGGTGGTGGTGGTGGGTGGATACAGGCGGGCGTGGGAGAATGTGTGTGTGTGTAGACAGGGTGGTGGTGGATACAGGCGGGCGTGGGAGAAGATGGGGCTTCGTATCGTTAGTCTCCACGGGCGGGCAACTCCCCGTCTGTGACCTACACCTGAACCCAGACGGCGGCGGCGGAAGTGTTGACGGCACAAGATGAGAGGTTTATTTTGACTCTGGTATATCTAGGGAGGACATGATGGTGATTGTGTATAGTGTGAACAAGAGCGAGGGGTGAGGAATGGGTTATGAGGTGGTGGATGGGTGTGAACAAGAGCGAGGGGTGAGGAATGGGTTATGAGGTGGTGGATGGGTGTGAACAAGAGCGAGGGGTGAGGAATGGGTTATGAGGTGGTGGATGGGTGTGAACAAGAGCGAGGGGTGAGGAATGGGTTATGAGGTGGTGGATGGTGAACAAGAGCGAGGGGTGAGGAATGGTTATGAGGTGGTGGATGGGTGAACAAGAGCGAGGGGTGAGGAATGGGTTATGAGGTGGTGGATGGGAAGAGTTTAGAGTTGATGTTGTTATTGCGGTTATTGATGTTTGTTCCAGGTTGTAGAGAATTGTTTGTACCCTGTGTGTGTGTGTGTGTGTGTGTGTGTGTGTGTGTGTGTGTGTGTGTGTGTGTGTGTTCCCATACGGTGTGGTCATACGGAGGCGTGTCATGGCTGCGCTAATAAATCTTGTGTTGTTTTTTAATGGTATATTTTCCGTGTGTTTGCTGGCAACTGTAATTTTATATGAGTGAGGTGAAGAGGAGGGCAAGGGAGGGGGTATGGGGTGAAGGGGGGGGGCGTAGGGAGTCACTTAGGTAAACATCCTTAGCCTTGTTTATTCTCTTTAGTAATTCTAAGCACAGTCCAGGATGGAGCCGCGTCATCACAGGCAATTAAATCAACGTGCATGGCCTAACCTGGTAGTGGAGGACTAGTTAATTATATATGAGTAGCTCATCTTTTAGCTCTCCCTCCCTGTATACTTCCCTCCCTCCTTGTGTACTTCCCTCCTTCTCTCCCTCCCACCTTCCCTTCCTCCCTCTACTGGTGGCCACTTGTTAAGGAAGGGTCTGGCTGGGGTCCCGCCTGAAGGTATGAGAGTTAGCTGTGAAGGGTTGTGATCTCAAGCCTCCACGAAGGTTGGTTGAGGACCATGGCTGTCCTACCTGAGGTGCCACACTTTGTACCCACCTACAGTACACCAACCAGGTAAGGTATACAGTTACCCCTTCAGGTGTCCGTGTTATTACTTGGAAAAAAAACATCATTGAGGATTGTGTTTCACCTCTCGTAACTTATCTCTCGCCTGTGATTTGTGTTTTGTTTGGTAAATGTTAGTGATGGCGGGGCAGTATACCTGAACTAGAATATAAGATGAGAGGGTCGCCGGGTGTAATAAACAGAGGGCCTAGCCTGGGGTGGCGAGAGTCAGCTTCCAGGCCATTTGCTTATCTCAGGAGATCGGTCGATGGTATCTGGAGGGCTGCCAGTTTTACATACTGGAGGAGGAGGACGAGTGGCACCTGCAGCGGTCTGTTAATACGACTATCAGCCTGGGAGGGGAGGGGGCCTCTAGTCCCCACCATGAACCTGTTGCCCCGCTTATTATCACCACCTTCAGTGAGGCAGATAGTGGCATTCACTCAAGCAGGTGACTGCCACTCCGTATACGGCAGGCATTGACGTCACGGTGCAGCTGGCTGGGGGAGGACGGACCCCAGTGTTGGTGTAGCTCGTTGACGCACACAGGTGAGGTGGGACTCGACTTACTCTATATAACGGACATCTCTCCATATAGTCCGTTAGATGGAGATTTGACGGACCCTCGATATAACGGACTATCATCTGTGTGTAAAAGACAACTGAGAGGGTGTGCGAACGTCTGTCATACATAACATTTGAACACAGATAAAAACAACAACATAAGGAGTGTGGAATGTTTGTTTTTACTTTGTGGTCGGTGGTGCGGTGAAGGCAGGCAGCGGAGCAACATTAGTAGTTGGTTAATTAAATCCTCGAGGTTATGATGATTGCCTGGTAAGATAAACACGTAGAGTACCGGTAATTAATATAAAAGGTGTTACAGGTGTTGGTGTAAGTCTCAGGTGTTACAGGTGTTGGTGTAAGTCTCAGGTGTTACAGGTGTTGGTGTAAGTCTCAGGTGTTACAGGTGTTGGTGTAAGTCTCAGGTGTTACAGGTGGCAGGTGGAAGTCTCAGGTGTTGGTGTGTGTAAGTCCCAGGTGTTACAGGTAAGCTGGTGTGTAAGTCCCAGGTGTTACAGGTGTTGGTGTGTCCCAGGTGTTGCAGTCCCAGGTGCAGGTGTTGGTGTAAGTCTCAGGTGTTGGTGTAAGTCTCAGGTGTTACAGGTGTTGGTGTAAGTCTCAGGTGTTACAGGTGTTGGTGTAAATCTCAGGTGTTACAGGTGTTGGTGTGTCCCAGGTGTTACAGGTGTTGGGTAAGTCCCAGGTGTTACAGGTGTTGGTGTAGTCCCAGGTGTTGGCAGGTGTTGGTGTAAATCTCAGGTGTTACAGGTGTGTTGGTGTAAGTCTCAGGTGTTACAGGTGTTGGTGTAAGTCTCAGGTGTTACAGGTGTTGGTGTAAGTCTCAGGTGTTGGTGTAAGTCTCAGGTGTTGGTGTAAGTCTCAGGTGTTACAGGTGTTGGTGTAAGTCTCAGGTGTTACAGGTGTTGGTGTAAGTCTCAGGTGTTACAGGTGTTGGTGTAAGTCTCAGGTGTTACAGGTGTTGGTGTAAGTCTCGGGTGTTACAGGTGTTGGTGTAAGTCTCAGGTGTTACAGGTGTTGGTGTAAGTCTCAGGTGTTACAGGTGTTGGTGTAAGTCTCAGGTGTTACAGGTGTTGGTGCTCATAGACCTCGTGAACTAGATGATAGTTTTGTTTACATGTTATAAAAAAAAAAAATATTGGTGCTCAGATAATCCAGACCAACCAGGCGTGAATTATGGTCCGAACTGTGAACGACACACACACGAGAGTTACTCACCTGAGACGCGGGTAAAAACAGTGCTGGGAGTCGTGCGAACACAGTGACGAACCCGACCAGCTGACCCAAGTACTGCTGAGTCTGGCAAGGTGGTGGAGTGATGGTTGTTGGATGACTGTAAGAGTGAGTGGATGACTGTAAGAGTGAGTGGAGAAGGTGGCTGGTGGAGTGACTGTAAGAGAGTGAGTGGAGAACGTGTCGGAATGTTTGGTTTCCTCATAATACAGTTATCGGCCACGCTTAATACCACACGGAGTTGACGTCGGAATACTAATACGTATTTTGCGTCCCCTCCCCTCCCTCCCCCTCCTTCCCTTTCCTCCTTTCTCCCACATCTCCCTCCCCTCCCCTTCACCCTCCCCCTTCTTCCCCTCCCCATTCCCTTCCTCCCAGCCCCCCCTCCCCCCCATTCCTCCTCCGCCTCTCCCCTCACTACCTCTCCTCCCCACTACCTCCCTCCCCATTACCCCTCCCCACCACCTCCCCTTACTACTCTCTCCCCATTCACTTTACAGCAGCACAGCCTCCCTCAACTATACCCGGGGTCACAGCCTATATACACTACTGTACGCTTATCTCGGGCTCATTGTATAAGAGTATCGAGGCGAGACGCACCCTACCCACACACACTAGGTTCATCAGTTAGTTATATAAGGATCGTTATAGTCATCCCTCCCAAAAAAAAAACCTCTTGTGGGCTTCAGTCTTCCTTCTGACCTCATCCACCACCACTATCCATCTCGCCCTTATCGCTCGTATCCATCTACATCCACCAGCCTCGAGCCATCTGTTCTTCTCTCACCCATTACAGAATTGAGTTGGATTTACTAGATGTACTGTACTGTATAAATGCCCTCTAGGTGGTACAGTAACCTACAGGAGGTGTGAGCTACAGTAGGTGGTGGTGTGACGTCAGGTAGTGTGTTAGTGCCTCGGCGTGGGCCTCTCTCTTCTGGTCAGGTGAAAGTGATAGTTTAGGCCCTCCTCCCCCACGCACACACCCGGCACCTAGGTCTCTCTCACACACACACACACACCTGTGCCTTCCTTCACACCTTGGCCCTTTCTCTCACCTGCCCCTCACCTGCACCGTCTCTCACCTCACCTGGCTTACCTTCCTCTTACTTGCATCTTCTCTCTCACACCTTGGCTCTTTCTCTCACCTGCACCTCACCTGGCATACCTCCCTCAAGCTTTTCCCACAACAACAGCGTCACCTTCTCGGTATAGTGAGCCGCGGGGGACTCTTCTGTTCTCTGCAATATGTAAAACACCAACACGAGGAGTGAGTTTGTTTCAACTTCTAAGAATATGTTGTACCGTGTTGGGTTCACCTCAAGATTCGCCCCCTCTTCTTCCCTGAGTTTATTTCACATACCCTACCCTAACCTACACTACCCTAACCTAACCTAACCAACCCTTCCCTAACCTAACCTAACCTACCCTATCCTATCCTATCCTATCCTATCCTATCATATCATATCCTACCCTACCCTACCCTACCCTACCCTACCCTACCCTTTGATTTTGTCATTTTAAGTTTGGTGAGAGTTAGAGGTTGGTGACACTGTCCCCTTTACAGTTGATGTCCGTAAACAGGTCACTGGGTATGGGGAGGGGTTGAGGGGTGTGAGGGGAGGGGTCGAGGGGTGGGGAGGGGTTGAGGGGTGGGAGGGGGTTGAGGTGTGTGGGGAGGGGTTGAGGGGTAAGGGAGGGGTTGAGGGGTGTGGGGAGGGGTTGAGGGGGTGGGGTGGGGAGGGGTTGAGGGGTGTGGGGAGGGGTTGAGGGGTGTGTGGGGAGGGGTTGAGGGGTGTGTGGGGCCGTATGGTAGCCGGAGGAACATCTTTCATCTGTACCTCGTTATGTCGGCTTCCTGTTGTGACATCTGTTGGCCCTTCTATTGTGACGTCTGTTGGCCCTCCTGTTGTGACGACTGTTGAACTTTCTGTTGTGGTGGCTGTATTAAGGTTAGGTTGGTTGAAGTTACGTATGTTAGGGTATTTTAAACCTCAGGTGAAATATACTAGGTTGCCAAATCTTCAGGTGAGCCAAGAACACTCGTCACGGTGGATGTACTGAAACACACACCTTCGTCAGGAGGAATGGGGTGGTATTACCTTACAGCAGCAGGTGACAAGAAAGGTAATGGTCGAGTGATTACCTTATTTAAAGTGACACCAGCTGTTTTAAGTTTAACGTACGTGTGTGTGTGTGTGTGTGTGTTAGTGAGGGGTTTATTATTGTGTATGACGAGTGGTTGTTAGTATCCCTGACACACTTGTGGAATGATGGTAAGTGGTGGCTGTGTGTCGGTACTCGTGTAGGGTGGAGGGGGAGGTAGGGTAGGTGGAGGAGGAGGTAAGGTAAGTGGAGGAGGGGGGGGGGTAGACGGTCCTGGGGCGGTGGCGTGTGTCAGTACTAGTATTCTGCCCCTGGGTTGGTAGTGGTAGTTGGATTTGTGGTGGTTATGGTCCAGATGGTAATGGTGGTGCCCGAGGCTTAACTCCTGCCCTGTAATTATACCCAGCCCGTTCACCTCATTTGTCTCTCTCGCATACCCTGGCCTGTGTACACTCGTGCTGTGTGTGTATGTATGTATGTATGTATGTATGTATGTATGTATGTATGTATGTATGTGGGTTGACGTGTATATCAGATGGTGTTGACATAAAGTATAGGTGGTGTTAGCAATGTATTCCACTAGCCAGTCTGTCACCTGTCTTTATACCTTTCACGTTAATGAGCTCACCTGGCCCCTTCTCTTCCCTATCACGTATGAAAGACTCTCAGAACGCACCATTACGTATTTGACTTATAAACGATGACTTTCTCAACCATTGTAAAAAAAAAGTTGTGAAATTCTGTTCGTTCTTGTGTTAGATAAGGTAGTGTGAAGATCGTGACACACACACACACACACACACACACACTCTCTCTCTCTCTGACCAGCTGGGCGAGGTGCTAGCTAGGTTGTGGGAGTTGTGAAAGGCCCTACTCGACCAGGCCCCTACCCGACCAGGCCCCTACCCGACCAGGCCCCTACCCGACCAGGCCCCTACCCGACCAGGCCCCTACCCGACCCGGCCCCTACCCGACCAGGCCCCTACCCGACCCGGCCCCTACCCGACCAGGCCCCTACCCGACCCGACAAGCCATGCCATGCCACCTGTCTCATGCCCGCCCCACGTTTATGACACCGGGTAATCGTGTTGCCTTTGATGACTTGACTGATTGCTTGGACTGACGAAACTCCTCCAGGCTCTCATCATCGCCACCACTGACGATGTATGTTTGGAGGTCAGGTGCTTTGGGTGTTGATTAAAGGACCGTGTTGTTACCTAAGGCGAGAGGTGAACGTAGAGGAGCTTACTGGTAGTGTGAGTGAGTGAGGCTGGGGGAGGCGGAGTAAGTCAGTATAAGGGGAGGCAGCATAGTGTGAGTGAGTGAGGCTGGGGGAGGCGGAGTAAGTCAGTAGGGGAGGCAGAGTCAGTGGGGAGGCTGGGGGAGGTGGATAAGTCATAAGGTGTGGGAGTGAGTGAGGCTGGGGGAGGCGGAGTAAGTCAGTATAAGTGGAGGCAGCATAGTGTGAGTGAGTGAGGCTGGGGGAGGCGGAGTCAGTCAGTATAAGGGGAGGCAGCAGTCATTCATTGTCCAGGAACGGAACTTTAACTAAGCCACGGTAAGAGTTAATGAAGGTATTTAGTTATCATCAGCTTCTTAACAGTCGATCATGTCAGTTTTAACAAGTTGTGATGTTGTAATGATGATGTGCACGGTGTTGCATGAGCGTTATGGTGGGGGGGGGGGGGCCTGTACGGTAATTTGTGGGTTGGTTATTAGGAGGTGCGGTCTGCCCCTCTTCTTCACCTCCCTAAAACCCCTCAAATTCTCACCCTCCCACCCACCCCTCACTGTCGCCACTGAGTCAAGGACGGAACGTGTCGCTTTCATAAGGGCCACAGCCGCCCGGGACAGTAAAGTGTTGCAAGGTGTCCGATACAACGTTAAACGGAGGTGTAACTGGTGAATTATCTTGATCTAGGGATGTCTTCTTCAGCGGGTAGTGAGTTAATGCAGGTGTGTGTGTGTGTGTGTGTGTGGCAGACAAACATACATACAGAGATACTATCAGCAGCCCCGTGATGGACAGACAAGGTTGTCAGTAGGTGTTGGAGATGCCAGACACGTGTAAGGTGACTCTGGGAGGACCCTCATGATGGCCCCCCCATAACACTCCTTTGTGAGGTGTGTGCTGGAGCCTGGGTGTACACTGGACGTCATCACCTGCAGGGGGGGGGGGCGTCCAGGCTGTACCCACCTAACCCACTATGAATTAACGAGAAAATTATACATGAATGTTAAAATGATGTAATACCACTTAAATGTGCTTTAATTGTTTTTATGACTCACGAGATATTATGTCTCGGTGACACAGTTAAAGCCCTCCCCGCCCCCGGCATGACCCACTTGTAGTAAGCATAAATGTCACGTTACCAAATGTGGAATCAGATCTGCCGGGTGTTGTCAGGTTCCTCAGTGTGTGTTGTGTCAGGGAGAAGCTCTTATTACGCGGTGTGTGGCTCCCCATCCTGTCCTTACTTACCCTGCTCTGTCCTATCCTGCCTTTCCTTGCCCTGGGTATCTGATCCCTCTTATGTAACGCGTGTTGGCCAGTAACAGTAGTCCCCGTTAACCTTTCAGAGGGCAGTGGTGCCTCTGTCAGCTGGATAAAATCGTCCGGCTTCAACCAAAATGAAACGACTGTAGGGTTAACATCTTGAAACAGCTGGTCTTTATTTATTTGCTGTGTTTTGAAACCTTATCATATTTAACTTAGTTCTTAACAATTTCCCCTCCGTTTCTCCCCGGGCTGAGGGTGATGCAAGTGTTGAGACGTCTCTTATGTGGCCGCCTAGAGAATGAGTGAGTGAGTGTTGTGTGTTTCGTGATGGCGGTGTTGTGCCTCGAGTGAACAGTTTGTGTGTGTGGCGGGCGGGTGTGAGAACATCAATAGGTGTGGTGTAAGGTGGGTCCGCCCCGGTACAGGTTCATAACAGCGATAACCACTATCTGGGGACACGCTTCAGCACCCCGCCACCACCACGCCTCGCTCTCTTCTCCCGCCCACCAGCAGGTGTACACGTCCACCACTGTAGTTAAGGCTCGCTCTTAACTTAGCTCTGATCACTAGTCCAGGATCACATGGATGACTAAAGTGACTATTTGTATAAGTCGAGGAAATTAGGTAACATGTTATTAGTCTGTTATTTTCACAATGCTTTATCACCTAACTTTGATATTTGTCTCAGAAGTGTGGGGGAGTTTGGGGCTCTTGCTGCACTGACCACATTTATCACTAGCCAGCAGCCACCACGCGGGGTTTAATATCACTCCACTTCCCGGCGAGGCCTCCGGAATGTGTTACCGTAACACCCGGTGTGAGGACGTATACCTGAGTGACCCTGAACCAACCCTCCTCAGGTCATGTACACACTCAGTTGTGGTGCGGTGAACGCGTTACTTCCCTTCCTCCCTGGGGTAGTGTCACGCGCGCCAGTCACCAACGTTGACCCAAGCACGTTGTGGTACGGGACGCCAGCCAGACGGGGCCCCCTCCCGGCCTGACTCTTCGCCCGGGGTTGCGTAGTGTGGTTGGGGGGGGGGGGTTATGGGTCACTAGGCTGGGGTAAAGTAAAATTTATACCTTAAATCGCGCTAATGACCATTGTGCCTGTCCCCGCCCTACACAGACACCACGCCACACCCAGGCCACGCCCACACCCACCAGCCAGGTCACAGGTTACCGGGAGGCGAGTAATTAACGTTACACGCCTCTGGGGATCTAATGGACGTGTTTTCTGTCATATAAATGGAAAATAGTTATATATATATATCAGTAATTTTTATTGACCATGACGTGTTTTTGTGTGGACGTTCACGTGTTCCTGGCTGGTGAAGACGATGGTTAAGTGAGGATCTTTGCTTTATAAGATGGAAATTCTGAACCATGACTGACTGACTGACTGTATATATAGACAGGCTCTACCACTTGGAAATAGTAAGCAAGTAGAAGGCAGAGGCAACACACACACACACACACACACACACACACACACATGACACACTCACACAAGGAACAAACACATCGCTCAAACAAAGGCTTGTGTATGACCTGTAAACAAGAAGGTGGACAACAACAGATAAACAACAACAACAATGAGGTGTACGAGGAGCAGGGCAGAGCGTCAACAAGTAGGCTGGTGGGCGGGTGGGTGCAGGATCAAGCAGGCTGGCAGATTAATAACTCAATGTCTTCCCACCAGCACCACACGTCTCTTCCTTACCACGACACTCCACCCACGTGCTCGTATAGACACCCGTGATAACAAACAACGTGGGGAGTAAAACTAAATCTTCCATTATGTGTACAGTATCATTATCAAGTGTGTGTGTGTGTGTGTGTGTGTGTGTGTGTGTGTGTGTGTGGTTGGTTATTGATAATGATATTGAAACAGTTTATTTAGCCAGAAAAACACAGATACAGAGTGGATAATAATAACATGGTTGAGCCAGTTGAGATCCAGAGCTCTCTTGTATGCACCTGATATATACTATACCTGTACATTTATCTCAAGGAAGTATAATGTAACATAGTACACATAGCATGGTGGTAGTAAGAACATGTTACCACGGTTATCACTTCATTAATTTATTTTTTTTTACATCTGGGTTGTATTAAGGTGGAACAAGAGGGCAGAAGCTCTCAGTATCATGTCCTGTCGGCAAATATGATAATTCCAATGGTAATTTCTATCTATCTACACGACAGTTTCTGATATAATTGTTGTGTTGTGTTAAGACGTATAGAACAATGCTCTAGCGGTATGGAGCACTTCACTATAGGGACGCTACGTTTTATTATTTTATATGGGTAATAATAGACGATTTTATTCAGAAGATAGAGAGGCCTTCACATACTCCAGGTGTTAATATAGTACTGGATGTATTATGTTGATTTGCTCCAGTTCATGTGATGCACTACAGTCTCCAGCTAGTGGTGGTGATGAGGGAGTGTAGTGTAGGGTGAGGCGAGGCACATATGGTGAGGAGAGCACGTCACACAAGGCTGTACACACCCCATATTAAGGTGAAATATTCCACTCGTCAGGAAGTTAACAATAGCATGAGTGATGACCATAGATGTTTAAGGTGTGTGTGTGTGTGTGTGTGTACGTAAAACAGCCTTCAGTCGTGTGGCCGTGTTGTCGTCCACGCCAGACTCGCATCCTTCACCGATACCACTTTGAAATTCTGATGAACTGAGGAACCACCCGTACAAGGCCCCGGCGAGGAAGCAGATTTATGGCTCTACCTCAGCCACTTCTCTGTTGGGGTAATTTTTCAAGATATTCAGAAGGTCAGATTACCTGGCTACCTACAGATTACCTGGCTACCTACAGATTATTTGGTGACCTACAGATTGCTTGGTGACCTACAGATTACTTGGTGACCTACAGATTACTTGGCTACCTACAGATTACTTGGTGACCTACAGATTACTTGGTGACCTACAGATTACTTGGTGACCTACAGATTACTTGGTGACCTACAAATTACTTGGTGACCTACAGATTACTTGGCGACCTATTCATATTACCTGGTTACCTACAGATTACTATTATCCCAGATCGCTGCACTATATTTTTTAACAGTGGAGTGTTTATGGTGGTGTGAAGTGTGTTTAGTCGTCATTACCTGGCCACATCAGCGACTTTACGACCTTATATACATCAACACTGGTTTATGGACACGAGGAGAGGAGAGGGAGAAATAAGAACGATGGAGTAGACTGTTTAATAGTAGGTTACAATATCTACATAGGAACAGTATAGGAACTCAGGTGTGTTAGGTTACCTGGTTGATGTGACTTAATGATGCATTGAGTACGGTGGTAGTGGTGCTTCCTGTGCCCCCTGTACACCTCTTAACCTACGTGAGGGGGGACGTCATTGTGTATAGTATATAGCTGTGTGTGTGTGTGTGAGAGAGAGATAAGATAAGGGGTGTGGTGGGGGAGGGGGAGGATGTGTGGTGGGGTGGTAGGGGTCGGTAATAAGGTGGGGTGGGAGAGGGGGTGACTCGGTGGTGTTTGATGGTGAGGGACTTAAAGAATGCCGATGTACAGGGATTAAGAAGTGGAGGGCCTCGTGCTGTCTGTCTGTCTGTTATCTGTCATCTGTCCCTGTGATGATACGCCTTCCGCTCGGCTATAACCGCGTCTAAGATGTGTGTTGAATGTTTTGTTATGTCTTGTTATGCGTATAGTGATCTTCGTCTCCTTGTGTGTAGGTATAGAGTAATGAACTACAATATGCGTGTTAAAGTTAGTTATGGTTTATATGCACGGATATATTGTTGTTGTTAGTTATTACTTGTATAAATAACTAAATTACTAATGTTGTTGTTGTTACAGGTGAAGCTAGAGCGGGTGTTGGGACTGACGGTGCCCAGTAACGCTGCCCTCGACTGTGACCCACACACCGGCCAGGTCGCCTATCCTGCAGGGTGAGTACTGTTAACAGGTGTTGGCTACAGTATACCTCCTCCACTGCTGTAGTGTGTGTGTGTGTGTGTGTGTGTGTGTGTGTGTGTATTATTGTTGTTGTTGGTGTTATTGCTATTATTTTTATTATTGTTATTATTCCAGTCATTAATCAACTCAGGTGTATTATATTCTATTTCTTGAAACTGTAAACAAAATATGCGTTTTTTGAATGTTGTAGACAAGTTGATATATCTCATGTTTTGTCCCCCATTTGTTTGGTGTTTTACTACTATTCAGCGAGCGCCTCATCACGTTTTCTATGCCTCAACAAAGCCTTTCCTCTCCCCAGCAATGTACCTATTTTTTCCCTGTTGATGAGGTCTGGATTTTTACCTTTGAGTACTTACTTCACAGGTGTCAGGACTTAGTTTAACTTTAACTCCTCGTTCATCATTGTCTTGTGTTGTTGGTTGTAGTAGTGTGTTTTGGGACGTGGTTTTCAAGTCTGTATAAAACCAAGTGAATTATCCTCTGTACTGTATGTGTTAGAAGGCATTGTCTGGTCCTTTTAGTATAGGGAGGTTAAAGAGTCACGTTGATGTGGTGAGTGTATGGTACGGGTGAGTGTATGGTACGGGTGAGTGTATGGTACGGGCGAGTGTATGGTACGGGTGAGTGTATGGTACTGTGCAGTGCGGTACAGTAGTAGTGGTGGTGAGTATCGAGGAGCAAGGTTGACGTCGGTGTGCGGCGGCGAGATGGTAGACTAATGAACCTTAATGGCAACAGTCAGTGTTCCCTGCTGTAGCTTTTGGTCACGATGGTGTGTAGTGACAGCCACCAAGGACGTGTGTTGCCGACAGACCCATGACTATAGTTTATAGAGTCTTAAGTTGACACGACACCTCACCGTGGGCGTGGGTTGTGTGTAGGGAGAGGATTAGGGTGTGTCTCAGTTAGGCCCTTCTCTCCCTCCCTCTTTCTTCCCTCTCCCTCCCTCTTTCTTCCCTCTCCCTCCCTCCCTCACTGCCGTCCAGGTCTCCCCTCTTGTGTTCTGGTCGCCTTTCCTCGCGTCTCCCCCCCAAACACGTCTTTCCCTCCTTTGTTGTCACTCCCTTCCCTTCGATCTTACCACTGCATATTTCTTCTGCCTGCTTCACCTCCTCTCCCTCCCCGCCTCCCCCAGCCCTCATGGAGTCAAGTCAGGTGGACTAGCCCAAGGGCGGAGTGACTCATACCCTGCACGACTATACGTCACCCGGGCTGCTGCTGCTACTTCTGCTGCCTCTACCTGGGGGCTCCTAACCTGCCTGCCTGGCTACTTCCTGGTCTCTGTCTCGCACTACCCTCGTACCCCCTTCCTTCTCTCACACGTCTTCCGCATACCCCACTACCTGTATGCTGCCACCGTCACCTGCCTCCTCCTCCCTCGTCTGCCCCCTCCCCCTCAGCTGCCCCCTCCCCCTCACCTGCCTCCTTCCTCCTCCTCACCTCCCTCCCTCTCTCCTCCCTCCTCCCCACCTCCCTCCCCCACCTCCCCTCCCCCACCTACCTCCCTCCCCCTACCTCCCACTTCCTCATGTCTCGTGGCCTCATAAATGTGTTTTACCTTTTAGTTACAACTAGCACAGGTTTTAAGAAGTTGGAGCACGGCACGATACTGTATAATCTTGTTTTAGCTGCCCTTGTGTGTGTGTGTGTGTGTGTGTGTGTGTGTGTGTGTGTGTGTGTGTGTGTGTGTGTAATAACGAGTCAGTCAGGCACCAAAAGCTTGATGGATTGCCAGTATTGTATTAACATTTCCGGTACAGTAGGATAACAGTCCAGAGTAATTCCCCTAGAATATCTCTACCTCTTCATCTTCCCCTTATCCCCCATCCTTCCTCCTCCTCCTTATCCTCCTCTCTTATCCCCCACATCCTTCCCCTTATCCCCCATCCTTCCCCCATCCCTCCATCCTTCCCTTTATCCCCATCCTTCCCTCTTATTCTCCCCTCACCCTCCACCCCCCGCGGTAATAGACCTGGTTATAATGTCTTTCGTCACCCCTCCTCCCCTCCCCCAGCTCGGTAATTCACGTGTACGCGTCTAGAAGTACTCGTAGTTGCAACTGAGCACAAAACAACATTGCATAAGCAGTGTTCGGGAGTGGGGAGGAGCCCGCCTTGTGTAATGTGTGTGTGGAGCGTGTAGTTATTACCTACCTCTTGTTTTGTGGGTGGGTGGGTGGCCTGGGGGGTGGTGTTTATGGTGAAGATGATGTTTATTTTCTCTTGGGTCTTCTATGGTGATTTTGGTTGTTTGGTGGGGATGAGGTTTGGTGGTTTGCGATGGTGAATGTGTGTGGTTAGCGAGGATGATGGTGACAGTGATGGTGTCGGTGAGGAGATGTCTTCTACTCTCCCCCACCTAACACCCAATGTTAGGTTTGTTCTACTACTTACACCGTTCCTCTCTTAGTATACGAGGGAAGTATGAACACACACACACACACACACACACACACACACACGCAAGAGTTAGTATGGAGAGACATTGCTGCACGCACTCGAGGCGGTGTTCGTTTGGTTGAACAGAATTAAACTTGTGTGTGTTAGTGTGTGTGCACGTACCGCCATCAGTAGCTGCCGACACACACACACACACACGCACACACGCTAAACAACACCCCCGTCCCTCTGTGTGTGTGACGGCACCAAATACAGTCATTAACACACTGTCACGTATATAGTCGACGGTGAAGACGAACCCGTGGTAGTAAGTGATGGTACAGCCCCTCCCTACTCCGCCAAGTCTCTCTTTCTTTGGCCGTGTGACACCTGAAGGAGGCCTGTGTGCGCCAAAATGTAAGCACAGACCAAACAAAATATTGAAAACTAATCACAAAATGAAGTATATGTTGGGTGTTTACATCAGCCGGCGCCGGATTTTATGAGGTATATACCCGTCAAAAAACTCGGTATATAACGAATAAATTCTCGGTATTTCCTTACGATCTGTTATATAATTCTTTTTCTGGTGTTAATTTTGTGTGGTATTCATGTTGGCTGTATTTTGTTTACTCCTCCCCAAATGTTTTCTGTTTTAGGTAAAGTGTATAGACCATTTTTTGGGGGGGAGTTTTCTTGGAAGTCTTGATTATTCATTCCCAGCCACACCTCAGATGCCCTACTCTTAGTCTAGCCAGGTCCTCCCGTCGTGTGTGTGTGTCTCTCTGTCTGTCTGTTTCACTAGTCCTGTCAGCCGCGTCTCTTCCAGTCTCCACAGTTTGGTCCCATTTGTTGTTTTTTGTCAAGGAAACTTTACTCCTGCTGACTCAAACTACTGATTCAACACACCATTTGTCCGGCCTCAGGGAATTGTCCTCACTTAACCCAATGACGTGGGGGGTGTCCATTAATGCTTTACTGAACACATCCTGCACCGTTCATATAGTAACACAGCATTACTGAATATATGGTGGTGTTAATTGGGTGGTGATAATGGTGGTTGGATGAAGGTGATTAGGTGCCCGCCGCTGGTGACGTGAGCCAGGGGACACTGTATTGGTGCCTCTCCCTGTAAAGTATTTTCAGTGTGGGTAATAGTTAGTGCTGAACTACGCCATTAAAACACTTGACGTAGTTTCCGAGAGTTTTTTTTTAAAGGACCGAGACTGGAGTAAAAATTATCATAGTTTCATATCTTACTTTCTTGAAAATAAAGTTAGGAGTTTGTTGAAGACTTTGTTGAGGCAAAATACAGCCACTTTTTAAGCCTCGTTTGGTGGGGAGGTTGAGAAGGGGAGACTCCAACTTCCGGTCACCTGAGTGTGTGTGGAGGGGGGGGGGGTAGACCCTTCTCTTCCCTACAAATTTTCTTATTGGTCAACAATTTCATAACCTTGTAGGCTTCAGAACAAACATAAATAACTACAGAACACACACAGGCCAGCACAGTATTATAAGGGTCGGGGCAGTAGTGATCCTCAGACTATGTGTATCATCTGTCACCTGTCGTGGTGAGGGCTTCCTCTTAGGAAGCCTGGTGTGTCCAGTAAGGCTTCCTGCTTACCAGTGTTTCCTTACCGTGTACAGCCCCGGGAGGAAGCTGCACCACACAAGGAAGGTTCCTCTCCTCCAGTATGTTGCTCAGGTTCACAGACAACATCTGCCATCACCTCTTACTGAAGTCCCATAGAAAGCTTAATATACTACAGAGGACAGCTTCACCTTAGCTCCCATGATCATTGTGTAGTGAGGGGCACTGGATGGCCCCTCTCCCTACACCTATGATTACCAGGTGCTTCTCACTTAGTGGTAACTGGTGCTTATGATCATTGGTAATTCTCCTCCAGGTGATCACTGGTGTAGGTAATGATAGTTATGAAAGGGGAGCTATGCTCTCTAAAACACCGTGATTGGCGGTTGTTAAAATCATTGGTGTTTGTGTGTGGATATTGAGAGGATGTGTGTCGTGTGGATGGGTGAACGGTGATGGTGTGGTGTGGATAAAAGTGGCGGTGGTGTTGTGTGAGGACGATGGGATAGATAGATAGATAGATAGTTAGTGTGTTGGGGGAGGGGGGTGGTGAGAGGGAGGGATGGAGACAGAGGGTCTACAGTAGTGGAGGGCATCAACATCGCCTCCATGTTTTAAGGCCACACCACTTTACCACCGGTCGTAAGGCTGACACCATTCATCACCGTCCATCTCCTGCCCTCCTCCTCCTCCTCCTCCTCCTCCTCCTCCTCCTCCTCCTCCTTCCTTCCTCCTCCTCCTCCTTCCTGCTCCTCCTCCTCCTCCTGATGCTCTTCCTACTGCTGTGTTAATGACTCTGTTATCTACTATGTGAGGAGGGAGGGAGGAAGGAGAGAAGGGAGGAGAGAGAGGAGGGAGAAGAGAGAAGAAAGAGGAGGGAGAAGAAAGAGAAGGGAGAGAAAAAAGAGAAGGGAGAGAAAAAAGAGGAAGAGAAGGGAGAGAAGAAAGAGGAGGAGGGAGAAGAAAGAGGAGGAGGGAGAAGAAAGAGGAAGAGGAGAAATAGTAGTTGTGCATCATGGGAAACTACTTCAAGGACTACCGCTCCTGGGGCGTCTGTGGCGATGATGATGACGCCAGTGTCGCCTCATTACTTAATTACACTGATTTGGCTCAGGTGTAAAGGCTCTGGGGTGACGGCCAGGTATTATAGCATATATCGCCAGGTGTAACTAAGGGTGTGGTGGAGATTACTGTCACGTGGTTAGGTTAGGTTAGGTGGTGTTTATACTTTGATCACCTGAAGAATCATCACCCCAGCTTAATTGAGTACAGCGGGTGTGGTGACAGTGAGGTGTGTGCATGATGGTGTGGTGAATGGATGGGGTGTAGGGGTGTGGGAAGGGTCAGGTGTAGGGGTGGTGGTGATGGATGGCGGGTCAGCACGAGTCTTTGGTCACTCAGGGATATTCACATCTGACCAACCACAAGTTACTTTTGCTATTTTTTTTTACCAACGCCTATGCACGCCCACTCCCCCCACACATACGCCCACACCCCCATACCTACGCCCACACCCCCATACCTACGCCCACACCCCACATCTACACCAACTCTCCCACCAACACCTCCACACCAACGCCCTCACCCCCCCACAGCAGGTGTTCGTGTTTACAGTCTCTTAATAACTTCATCACCGTAGAGGTAGAGGCAGGGTGAAGGGCAGCCAGCCAGGTGATAATTCCTCTTGTCACACCTGAGAGAGGAGGAGCCATCATTGGGAGGTGCTACAGAGACATTACCTGGCTCTGGAACTGACACCTATACCTGGCTTTGGGGACTGACATGGGGGACTGACACCTATACCTGGCTTTGGGGACTGACATCTATACCTGGCTTTGGGGACTGACATCTATACCTGGCTTTGGGGACTGACACCTATACCTGGCTTTGGGGACTGACACCTATACCTGGCTTTGGGGACTGACACCTATACCTGGCTTTGGGGACTGACATCTATACCTGGCTTTGTAACTGATACCTATACCTGGATGATACCATATTAGTGTTGGGGGGTGATGGATACACACGAGAAGCTGACCCAACCCACCTCAACCCACCTCATGTTATTCACGCCACAACATTCATTCATTCCCACACGGTTCTGGCCTCGGGTTGGGTATCCACTTATTCATCCTGGAAATAAATAAAGATGCAACTGCTTCTGCGGGTGTTGGAGAGTGTATGGGGGAGGAGATGAACTCACTCCACGGCGGCCCCCTCCACCACCACCACCACTACCACCTGTGTCCGCCCACCTGTGAAGACTTATTACCAGCGGTGTTCATCCATGTGTAGCCTTGTTTTTACCACAGCTGAGGGTCTATATATGTTGTTGGTGGTGCTGCTATCTCGACACCCGCCCGCCCTTGTGTTTAATTTTCTCGATGTGGAGGAGGAGGAGGAGGGTTTTGTGTTGTCTTGATCTGTCCCTGATAAGGTGGGTGTGTGTGTGTGTGTGTGTGTGTGTGTGTTTTGTTTCTTGTAGCTGTATGTAAAAGAAAAGCTTTAATTAGATTTCGTAATGTTTCAGGTGTTCCATAATCACTGAATTGAGTTGTTTTAGGCATGTTGTCGAGTTAGTTGATTATTGTGCCGTCCTGTACTGGTGTTAACTCCTAATGTGTTACAGATGCACCGTAGTGTTGCTCAACTCTCGCAAGAACCGTCAGCTACACGTGCAGAATGCGTCGAGGAAGACCATCACTTGTGTGGCCTTCTCTCCGTGTGGCCGCTACCTGGCCACGGGCGAGTGTGGCCACCAGCCCTCCGTCAGGGTGTGGGACGTCTCCGACAGGTCCCAGGTGGCCGAGTTCCAGGGCCACAAGTATGGCATCTCCTGTGTGGTGAGTATCCTTATTGTGTGGGGGTTAGCCAGCTAGGGGCGTCTTATGGCTGGTCTACAGGTACGTGAGATACGCTGCTGGGGCCCACACACCATGCCTCTGCTTCCCCAGCTCCTAGTCCACACTCCTTCCAGATTCTCCGTGTTCATCTACCTGTCCCAGACCTCACACTTACACACATCCCAGACCTCACACTCACACCCCAGACCTCACACTCACACCCCAGACCTCACACTCACACCCCAGACCTCACACTCACACCCCAGACCTCACACTCACACCCCAGACCTCACACTCACACCCCAGACCTCACACTCTTCTCTGTACATGACAACCCTGCTATAGGTATGGACCCCGCAGCAAACATTAAGACTAGGAGTGGAGTATGACGTAAGGCAGACAGGCGAGGGGAGTTATTATGGTGGTGGTCGGTGCCAGGTCCAGCCCACGGTCCTGCCTGCCTCCTCCTCGCAGATGGGCGTCGCCTCGTTGGCCGCCCATAGCTGTGGTGCAAACGTGACGCCCAACACCACCGCGCCTTTGAGCACCACACCAGGTTTGGGTACAGGGAAGAACTACGCACTACCACACCAGAGCTTGAGGGTTCGTGCTCTGGCCGGTCATCCTGTTGGCACCACTACCAGCCCACCACTATCACCACCTACCACCAGCCCCCCCACCACAAGTTACCACACCTCGATGACACGCGGAACATCATCTGCGTTTATCGTGGAAGTCAGATGATCTCTTGCCCTGGATCTTCCTCCACTCCCGAAAATTTAAAGTTCACTCGCCAGCATTCAGTTCAACTTGCATAAATATAGAGGAGGAGGAGGATCAGAGTGAAGGAGTGGCACTATACAGGTGGTTGTGGGCGGGCAGCTTCACCTCCAGTATATTGTTGTATACTCTGGCGGGAGTGTTGTGATAATGGAGCGTCCACCATAATGCTGTTTTTATTACCCACAAATCCGTATACAATTGTAGTCTAGTACAAGATAAATTTATTTTTATTGTTGTCGTGTAGGTTAATGTAGCAGCTGACCTGGACCACACACACACACACACACACACACACACACACCTTAGTGACGCTTCACCTGGTGTGTGTCACTCCCTGACGTACCTTACAACCTGCCTTAAGTGTTCCTAGGACAGGTACACGAGCTTCATGGTAGACTGGTTCACCCACCCTCTGGCACACCTCTCGCCTAGTGTGGGTGCTCCCCTATACTGGGTGGTGGGAGATGGAGAGGTGTTGTATTGGTCTGGTACTATATAAGGTGCCTCGTGGCCCGGCCTGGCTCTCCTCACATCTCAAGGGGCCACTCACCTCTCGCACAGTGTCTACCTCTCCTCACACCTCAGTGAAGGAGGAAGGCGGTGGCAGGGCTGTAACTTACGGGACCGAGCTGATAGTAAACGACGTTGTATTGTAATTATTGTCTCCTTTATGATGTAATTTGATACAATAACCGTCTCCTTGGTGTTGTAGTCAGATACAATAAGTGTCCACGATGTAGTTGAATACACTACTTAATACATTCACCATCTTCACCACATTTTAAAGTTAATTACAGTATCATAATGTAAATAATGCCGCCATGCCTTAACCTAATGTACTGTGTACTGTATAATATTCGTACACTGTAGTGAGGGAAGAACGCTGAATTTTCCACTGGTATTATTGAAGACCGACCTTGTACTTGTATAACAAAAAAACGCGCGTGTATTTTTTTTTCCGAGATCTTTGTGGGCGGTCTACTTTCCCTGTAGGTTAGGCTAGGGACTAATGTGGACCACACCAGGACCCACCCCGCCCCGCCCCGCCCCATTCCTCCACCGCCTAGCCAACATGACGCCATCACCGGTAACTCCCTCCATCCTAGGAAAAAAAACACAACTAAATTGGCACGACATTAGATTAGCCAGCATTTCGCTCCTTTTATTAGGCGAAGTCTCTGATCATTCGCACACTGGAACCATATACGTCTATATATATTATAAAAGACCAGAATATTATGTAGAGCACCAACACCAATATTGACACGAGAGGAAATTATGGTGGAAGGGGAGGGAGGAGGTGTGGTGTGGATACAGGAGAGGGGGTAAAAGTGGAAGGTGGTAAAGGAGGGTGCAGGAGAAGGTTGGGGGGGGGGCATGGTGTGGCGTGTGAGATAGTGAGGGAGGGTACAGGAGGAAGTAGGGGGAGTTCTCATGTCCTTGTATCTGTTACATGTTGTTTATAAAGCGTCCTGGCCCCAGCTGGTGTCCTGTGGCGAGACGAGAGTGTTATATAGATGACTAGCTGATAATGCAGAAAGTGTGAAGCAGTATATATAGAGAGAGATAATAGTTGATGCAATGACCTGAAGACGAGAAATAAAGGCAGGGAAGGAGCAGGTTCTAGACATTAATGGCACCACAGGCAAAGGTATAGATTGTAGGTGTCGGTGTTGGAAGTGGTGTCCCGAGTGTGATGGAGTGTGATTGGCAGAGGAGGAGGGGTGTGGGGTGGAGGGCAAGATCACACACTCACGAGTCGAGTATAGGAGGTGGAGGATGAGTTGTTGCTTCATCTCCAGCTCGTTTTAAAGCGGAAGAACCAAACAGCAATGTTTATCTTGTGTTAGGCGTGTTCATGTGTGTGGCAGTTCATGGGTGGTTTGGGGTTGAGTATCTGTCATTATAATAGAAGGGAGTTATTTTATATAATTAGTGAATGGGTCTTTTAATCTAATAAAGAGAATAGCTATTTTTTTTAATGAGAGGTGGATGGAAGGGCAAAGATGAACAGGAAACTCAAGTCATAAGTTAGAGAAATTTGTGTGTGTAGTCAGGGAGGCTGTGTTGTTCTGGAGAGGAGGAAAACACACACACACACACACACACACACACACACACACACACACACACACACACACAGGATACCACAATACAGAGGGGCAAGGGTAGAGAACATATGAAAGTGGGGGGGGGTATGGGGTGGGAAAATTTGTGTGTGTGTGTGTGTGTGTGTGTGTGTGTGTGTGTAGGACAGCAGGAGTCAGGAATGTGACAGGGAGGGGCGGGCCTTGCGACAGGTTCCCCCACGCCTGGCCGGTGTAAACAAGTGTGCAGGCGGAGATTTCAATGCTACAGAGGGACTTATCTCACACCCGCGTCTCTCTGGGGGGTAGGAGCCGAGGGATGACTTATAAAACCCAGTGGGACAGAATTCAACAGGATCCAGATAGCAGAGACAACCATACTTGGACGCCGCCTCCCTCCGTCACACATCAGACTACAACATCAAATTCAGCCTTGATAAAACAGAGGGCTTGACAGATGGTGAAGTCTGGTTGTGAATGATTTGGGCGCAGGTGATGGGTTTTGTGTTGTCGTCGCCTTGAGAGGATCTTGAAGAGGTCCTCAAGGGCGTGCTATAATGAGAGAGTCCGTCACCTAGTTGGCGGTGAACAACACTTGAGGTGCTTGACGTCACGGCTTCATTATGGCTTGGGAGTGTTTATTAAGTGGAAGGTTTATTACACTGAAAATATATATTAAATATTTTTGTGGTCTTTTTCAGTAAAATACACATTGAAACTCAGAATAAATAACATACATTTGAACTGCTATATTTTGATGATCCCAGTAAAATACTTGTCTTAGATTTTTGTTGGCATTATATAATATTTTTAAACCTTGTAAGGAGAATAAAACAGACGTTTGAGAATCTGGTTTAAGGTGGAGGAGTAGCCAGAATATCGGGCTGGACGGGTTACGACGTAATAGAAGGACACACACACACACACACACACACACACACCCCCACACACACACTGGGTAAACTAAACATAATTCTCTCACGTTCTCGTCAACCTCAATCGGCCGGGTCCTTACAGGCAGTATTGTAATCACCAGGTTTATTGCGTTCAATCACTTACTGTACAGGTATTAGGGCTCGTTGTGTCGTGTTTGTTCTTGCCTCTACGCATCTAACTGGAAGTAGGCGCTAAGATAGTATACATATCATCCATTCATCCAGCAGGTGAAAATATATAGGAGTGTGATGAAAATTATAAGTGGGTGGAGTAGGAGTTGTAGAGGTTTGTGTTCAGTAACGATGAGTAAACATGTCCAGTTTGTTAACATTTGCCAGCCCAGCTCACTCGATTATGGTGTTCAGTAATACCTAATTAATGTTGTCTGTTATGCATTGTCTTTATACAATTATCACAGTTTGAGAGAAAAAAATATATTGTTTCCCTTGAGTAACCAGTCAAGCAAAAAGTTAACTGAAAAATATCAAATGTCAATTGAAAATGTTACTAAAAGCAGTATTTTCTTCTCGGAGTTGAACTTATGAACATAGCTTTGCACGTACACACCTCTGATATATTTGTACTTTATACGTATACATGAATGATAAATGCTTACTATTGTGACAGTGAAGAATGGTGTGCGTGGTTAACAGCTGTTTTGTGGTGGTGTGGGTAAGCTGTATGGTTTACATCCGGTGTCCCCTGGGTAAGGATAATTAGCCAGGCTATATTCCGATGTTTGGGATGCGTTATATTATTACATTTACTTTCACCTCGCCTTTGTTTTCATTCGTTAACAATAACAGCTGTTTTGTTTAGGAAATTTTAGCAATTATTGTCAGTAACATTGAGGACTTGGGGCGTGTCTTATGAAGTGGGACGAGGCGGAGTATACGGGACCCACATAACACGCTTAATGCTTGTTCCCACTTGCCCATGGTCGGGCCCAGCGGTCGTAAGGTGTTATTAGTTTACAGGCTTGGGTGTTCTTTTATCATATATCTTTATAACAATGGTCGCTGCTGGGGCTGTGCTAGGGATGATCACATTAACGATGGTATTAGTGGAGGAGACGTCTAACACCAGTGTTTTTTTTTTCAATTTTTTCCCACAAATGTTCTTTGGATGTTAGTAAGTAATCGAAACGATAAGACAATCCTTTTCCCTTAATTTCAAGTTTTTTTTTTCATGTTTTTTCTATCTAAGATGATAAATACCTAGTGGAGGGCAGGACTTAAAAGTAGTAACGACGGACGGAAGCTGTCAGCGGGATTTTATTTCTATAAATATTAGCTTAGATTGTCTTTTGTTTTCAGTTTTAAAGGGCGCACTTTCTTGGCGTTCACGTTTGTTTGAAGGTTACGCAAACCCCTTTTTTTTCCTCCACGCAATTGATTCTTGAACCTATTGAATAGTAACAGAATTGAATTGTAACAGTTTATTTAGCCAGAAAAATACAGATACAGAGTGGATAATACTAACAATATTAACATGGCTGAGCCAGTTGAGAACCTGAGCTCTCTTTGAGGATGAGAATCGTATAGTTAGATTTGAATTCTATATTTGGGATTCGGATACAGTTCCAATTTCTTTTGAGTAGAATTGGATTCTAAGTGAACTGTGTGTTGGTATACTTATTGTTCTTCATCGAGGAAGACTGAAGAAGATTAGAAGATAGCCATCTTGGTTATTAAACGGCGTTGTGTGCGGAGCTTTAGTATCGTATCGCAACTTATCTGTGCTTGTGGAGGACATAGACATCTTCAAAGAGTGCGTCGGTCAAGACTGATTAGTTGGCAGGACGAGCAAGTGTTTTAAATGCAGCAGAGAACTGACAATGAAAAAGATATGTGCTTAAAGCCCAACACCCAAGTAAAATTGGTATTTGTTTTTAAAGTAAGTTCTTTCTGCATAATATGGCGGCGGTTAAATAGGTTTGTTTGGGTTAGGTTAGGTTCTGTGCATTGTTATATAATTTTTATTACTGTACTGTATTATCACACAAACAACATCTATGGTGGAAAAATTGAACGAAATTGAATAACTGCTGCTGGTGTTAGACCTCCACCATTACCAAATACGGTACAGATTTTAAATGTTAATTACACTGTCTCAAGTAATGATTTTGTTCCATTTAATTTTTATTCCTCTAACCAGACATCCATAACAGTGGTGGGTATTGTTACTGTAATATTATTTTTCTTTTCAGGCATTTTCTCCTACCCAGAAGTATGTGGTGTCAGTTGGCTCCCAGCATGACATGATCGTCAATGTGTGGGACTGGCGAGGAGGGATCAAGGTTGCTTCCAACAAGTTTTCCAGCAAAGTAAAGGCCATAAGTTTTGCTGAGAATGGCTCTTATTTTGTCACTGTTGGTAACCGTCATGTCAAGTTCTGGTATCTGGAAGTTGCACGTGGCTCGAAGGTGAGAACTGTGACCTGCTTATCTGGAACTTGTTAAATGCTGGGTTTTTTTATGGAGTTAATAGTCCGCATTTAATCTTTAGTGTGTTTGTGTTGTGAAGTAATGAGTTAAGTTAGACATTGTTGTTTAGATGTTAACATTTCTTCCTCCTCCTCAAACAGTTCAAGGAGCCAGTACCTCTCACTGGCCGGTCTGCAATACTCGGAGAGCAGAGAAACAACTATTTCTGTGATGTTGCCTGTGGTCGAGGAGACATGGGTGATTCTACATTTGCCATTACTAAATCGGGCCTCCTCTGTGAATTTAACAACAGACGGTTGTTGGACAAATGGGTGGAGCTTCGAGTGAGTTCTGAACTTCATTATTTGTCACAGAGCAATTTAGTTTAAGGAAACTCTTAAAGAGAAAATGAGTTTTGAAGTTATTGATATAAAGTTTTATGTAATGTGGGAAGAGTAACAATACAGTATTTCATGTATCTTTTTCACTGTTGATTTATTTTCATGGTGGTATTTTCAGACATCAAGTGCCAATTGTTTGGTAGCCGGGGAAGAATACATATTTGTAGGCTGTGCCGAGAGTATTATTCGTTGCTTTAGCCCGTTCAACCTCCAGTTTATCACCACCTTGCCACGGACGCACTACCTTGGGGTGGATGTATCAAAAGGACTGACAATCAGGTAGAACCCAATGTTCAGTAACAAATGCCAACTTTTTTTTTTAATTAGTATAATGATTTGCTATTCATAGTGTGTACAATTCTTCATTTTGTACTGTGTGTGTGTCAATATTTTTGTTACAGTAGTGATTAGTTTTTTTCACAATTTAATATCTAGGTTTATGTGGAACAATTTGTTTTTAGTATTACTGTATCTAGTTAGGAATTTACAATAATGGAAGGATGGAAGTGAGAAAGGAATTGAGGACTTGTTTCATCCCTGCTCCTCGACATATGGGAATGAAAGACAGGATTGAAATGAACGGAATCAAACGGGTTTATAATGTGGGAGGTGTACAGGGTATTTGTTATTGCAGAGGCGGCAAAGAATGTGAATTGTAAGAATGGGGGAATAGGTGAAGAGATGCTATGGTTATGTGGGAAGGCTGCAGGAGGAGAGAATATTTTATTTTATGTTTAGGGTAACCTTGGGGCGGTACTCTCTTGACGTCGCATATAATAATATAAGGTGTGCAGTATAGCTTTAAAAAATGTAAGTAATACTGGTACTATATGTAATGGTTTGCTTGTAGTGTTGATGGTAAAATTATCAGTTTCTCCTTAGCTGAATACAGTACAGGAATTTTAAGTTTTCATCATAACTCTTGACTTGTTTTATTAACCTGTTTTATATATATATTATGTTATCAAGAATTAATTCCAGTGAGTTTTGTAAAGCTTGTTTGTTGCAGTGTGATATTAGACTTAGTTTAATCAGTTGTTCTTTTGTTTTGGGTTATTTAATTTACTGTAGAATAACTTATTAGTTTCATGAATTATATTTATTGATAGATTTAGACTAACATGTGAGAACTGTAACAAAAGTCTTCTTAATTGAAGAGGAATGTTGTGTAAGCTTGGGAATTAAAAAGTGAGATTGACCTAATCTTCTTACACAGTCACATGGCCACTCACCCTAATAATGCCAAGTACCCCGACACCATTGCCGTAGCTTTTGATGAAAACAACCACAAAGTGACAGCTGTGTATAATGACCACTCCATGTATGTGTGGGACGTCAAGGATATCAAGAGGGTACGTAACTACTTTTTCTGTTTTCTTCTACACTTTTGTAAAGATGCACCATAGCGTAAATGTATATAAGTTGTGCACATTGTTCAGTATTCTTCTAAAACAACATTCCTGGCCAAATTATTGTCAACAGTCAGGGCAGGCCCCTCAGGAGGCTCTATACTTTCCTAATTTCTTACACAGGGTATCATAATTTTTCTTGGACCATTAATTTGTTGCTGTTTTGTATGAAGTAAGTTTTTTACATTAATATTATGTTACCTTTAAGCTTGGTTATTTTAGCTTTACCTGTGCAGTATATGTTATTTTGGTACTTGTTTACAGTGATCGTGAAGGGACAGGTCTGTGTTTTGTATTTCTTTGGTTATTTATGATAGAGGAATAGTCAGGTATACTGGGTGTTGATCACGAGGACTGAGCCAAGGTGAACAAGGCTTACATTACATTTTTTCTGGTTGAGTGTTGATTTGATGATTATTCTTTGATCATTTGATCATCACCAGTGCTTAATCCTCCCTTCTGTGTTATGGACAATTATTTATACTAATAAAGTATATATTTGTAGACACTGCATTATACAGGGTATAACTTATATAGTACTGTATATGTAAATGCAAATGCCTATGTTCATGTTTAATCTGCCCCAATACACACTCCTTAATGGCTTTCTTTTTATTACGTGACAACTGTGTACAGTATTTAAATATTTAATGTAAATGCATTACCAGTTTACAGATAAAAGATCTATCTATTCTTGTATGGTACTGTACAGGATATTTGAAATACAGTACTGTACATCCTTAGAGCAGTTGAAAGAATAGCAACAGAGATGATTAGCTCAATTGATATTTTTGCAGGTTGGAAAGTCTCACTCGTATCTGTACCACTCCGCCTGCATCTGGGGCGTGGAGACCTACCCCTCCCAAGGTGAAGGTGTCAAGGGAGTGATGCCGCCCGGTTCTTTCATCACTTGCTCCTCTGATGACACCATACGTGTTTGGAACATTGATTCTGGCATGCCCTCTAATACTTTATATAAGAGGAACATATACAGCAGTGTGAGTACAGGAGGCACCTTTTATTTGTTGACCTGTAATATTTATGTCAAGTAACATGTATAGCTTATTAATTCAAACAGTCATGGTTTTCATAAAATATATTGAGTGTTCTTTATCTAGACTCTAGTTAATATATATATCTCAGTTTTTATAATAAAATTTTTTAAGTAGTTGCTTAGAAAGTCATGTTGTTTTAGAGTAATATACTCTTAATTATTTTTGGGTTAATTACTGAGTTTTGCATAGGTTTTAAATTATTTATTATTTTACCACATTATTGTTTGTTGAAGTTTTTCCCTTTTTAAAACAAGTGAGTTAAAATGGGTTTACCTAAATGTACTTGAATGGTCCTTTGCTTAAAACTTTCATATATTTCTCATAAACTGAATGTAGACCTTTATATACTGCTATTGGTAATAATGTTACTCAAAGTTTTTAACAAAACCATGTACCATTTGCTTGCATTGCTTTTGCAATTTGCAGGATACTGATGTGGTAATTTATCTTATGCTTTATGGCTGCAGTGTTTTATAATTTGAGTAAATAAATTGATAATGTTTACATTAAAGAAAATGGGTTAAACAAAGAGTATAATATTTTTTGTTTTAAACTGATGGATTAAGGGAAGTTAACATAACACTGCACCTTATGAAGAGCATTATTACTGATAAGTGAGTGATTGATAATGAAGCTAGACTTACCCAGTACTGTACTGAACATTAGTAGAGTAGATGAAAACATATATTGAACTGTATGATAAAAGGAGGCTACAGCAAACCCTCAGTAGAGAAAGATTTAATGTAGACCAGAATATCAAGTAAGAATGAAACACTGATAGTTACCAATTAGACCATGATTGAGGGTGAAATGTTCCACAAGCTTTTTTTTTTTTTAAGCTTTTAGGTTAACCTACTCAACTGCTTAGAGAAGCAAAGTGAAGGTTGTGCTTCTGGGATTTTGACGTCTTGTGTGGATTATGAAACTATAGGATTATCCTTATGAGCTTCTGAAGCTTTAAGTTGTCAGAAGTGTTTCACATGAACACAGAAAATTAAGAAAAGGACCCAACCAAAGATACAGTAGAAGTATGAACCCATACAGTCTCAAGCTGGCATTACTGCTATCCTGCCTATTGAACTGCCTGGTGGTCACATTGCAGAGTCACTTTCATTACCTGTGCTGTGCTGTTCTCTCCCCAACAGTTTAGGGAAGATGATACAGTAGGGGAGGGTGAGCGGGGAGAGAAAGTTGAGAAAAATGTGGAAGATATTATATGGTGTTAAAGACGTGTGTGTGGTAAGAGTAAGTGAAGCCTAAGCAAACATTCAACTGGGGAAAGGGCGTCACAGAAGGGTTGTCCCTATTGACTGTGTTCCCTGTTTAAGTACAGTATTTCCTGGGATATGTAAGTCATACTGATTACTATTGGGAAGTGTTAGGGAATATAGTCATCATACAGCTCTTATGTCTGTCTCTACATCCTCTGCTCTGTAACTACTATCCATACAGATATGAAAATTTTGTGCTTATAATTCATGTCAAACTTCTCATCATATTTGAAATTAAGGTTGATCTACTGCATAAAATATTAAAAACACAAACAAATCATTTATCAGTGGGTTGCACGGCCTTGACTAGAGGAGGAGCAGATCATTTGTATAATAGTACTAAGGCAGTTAGATACTTTTGATTGTGTTATACATGCTGTGAAGAAGAGGAAGATATTAAGGGTGCCAGGTACAAGACATTGACTCGAGTAATTGTATCAGCTCTGTGTGGATGTGATTTAGTTAGTTATCAAGTTGGAGGTTATGAGAAAGTAGGAGTACAGTACTGTAATATAAATTAATAATAACATATACATGATGTTGTTAGACAAGTAGAAGAGATAAAAGTGGAGGTATAAAAAAAATTGTGGGATAAGATAATAAGAGCTCAGTGGGTATGATAGAAATACATTAGAATGCATGATGAATTGATGTTTTTGTATAATGGTAATGCAGTTGTAGGTAGGAGTGGTAAAATATAAACCAGGCAAAAGATTGTTAATTTATTGCAGTTGTCTCTTATGCCCCATTTTGTTGTTCGTTAACTGATTTACGTTAATTGCTTCATTAGTTTTTATTTTCCCTACAGTACATGTATTTGTTCCAACTTAAGTAGAATGCTTTTTTGCCTTTTGTGAAATTTGCTGTGGCTGTGTTTAATGACAGTTTAGTGAAAAAAAAAATATAAATAGTTTAATCTAGGAAACTAGTGAAATGCTGGGACCGTGAGACTTTTGGACCGGCAGTGTAGACCCATAAAAATTCATTAAAATTTAACATTTCAAGTCTGTATTTTTATACAATATCTCTTGTCTCTGCTTAGATGCTAGTTGAATTATTTCTTATTAATGAACGATGAATTTAGCAAGTTTTCTCATTTAATTTAGTCAAGACTACCAAAAAAGCTTGGAAAGTTTCTATTATCTGTTAAGGCTACTTGATACTATAGTCATTTGATTTACATAGTGAGTATCACCATTCTGTATGTGCAACCCTACTGTGACAGAACACATACATGGTGTAGACCCAAAGATTACACAGATAAACTATTCTCTTTCTCCTTCCATCTTGTGCTTGGTACACTATTATATTTTTATGGCTGTATCCCACTGGATAATGCTGTGAAGTGCTAAAATGTGCTTTATGCAATTGTGCTGTATTACAGTTTTCTTCATTTTTAACCTGTATGCTGCAGTATTGCTTTAGGCCTGTTGCCAGCCTGCTTTTGTTTTCCCATAGGAGCTCCTCAAAATCTTGTATGTGGACCCAGAACTGGGATTCATCAAAGACACAGATGTCAGCCCCCAAGGTGGGGACAGAAATGACACATCATATGATTCTCGTAACGGAGTGAGGTGCATCAGAGTTAGTCCTGACGGCAAACACCTGGCATCTGGAGACCGAGGAGGAAACATCAGGTTAGGGTGAAGATTTCCTGGTGTATTGGTGTAAGGCACAAGGAGGGATTATTTTATTTTTTGTTTATTTTTTTGTTTTATGACCATTTAATTTTTATTTATTAACTAAATTTTTGCCTTTAATCCACAGGTAATGTATTTGTATTTTAGAAACACTTTTTTTTATCGATTTTTTTTGGTGTGTAGGTACAGTAGTATAATTGCAATCCTTAAACACCTTTGGAAGCTCTGCAGTAGGAGAGAAAAAAAAAGGCTTTGTCTTTTCACTTTAAAATTATTAATATTTTGGCCATATTGACATTATAAATTACTTGGTGATATGGTAAACAGTGTCGGTGCTGTGTGCTATTCCTCTCCTCAATAATACAGTATTACCTTCTTCAGTATTACTTCTTGCCTTAAACTACTTACTTTAACATATATAGTATTTACTGTACTGACAAAACCCTTATTTTTTCCACTCCGATTTCCTGTTACTTTTACTATTGTTGGTGCTTAAATGATATAAACCCAACATACATCACTGCCATCTTGCTTTGTTTGTGGGAATGGTAATGCATCATCTCTAATAGATAAATACAGTAGTGATATATATATTTTTTTTTTAATTATATATTCTTGCCATTATAACTTCTGCAAATATATATTTTGACCTTCAGGAAATAACCAGTAGTAATTGCATAAATATTTTGTGAAGTGATATTCTGTACCTCTTGTATAGTGTTCAGTGAATTGAGTTGTTACTGACCTTCCATATATACAAGTAAAAGAGTCTTGATGTATGAAATTCCTCTTCAGATGTCATATTCCTTTTTAATTCGTTAATCACAGATGGTACTGTATTTTTTGTAGTTGATCTTGAAAAAAGAATTGAAAGTCTTTAATTGTGCTTCTCTTTTGGTAGAGTACATGAGCTGCAGTTCCTTGATGAGCTGTGTAAAATAGAGGCACATGACGCCGAGGTGTTGAGTCTTGAGTACTCTCGTCCAGACACAGGGCACAGGTTCCTGGCCTCGGCATCACGTGACAGATTAATTCATGTATTTGCAGTGGACCAGGTGAGAATTGTGCATTATGAATTATTGTTTATTAGACATTTATTTGGTGTAATGCAGGATAGATTTGTGCTTCACTGGGTGAACAATTGCAGAATGTGTAAAAATAGGGAAGTGCGAAAGGATATAAAATGTCACATAAAGTACTGGACTATCTCAGAGTGCCTCAGTAACATGTACAGTTGTGGACAAAGGTTCACTCCCTATCTGTGAAACTGACTCATGGGAATGAGTCTCTGAACTTCCTTACCTTGACTGTCATCTGGTGCTGGTGTGCTGTTTTATTTCATTTTGGGCCAATACGGCTTAAGTTTGGGAGGGAGGGAATTTTTTATCCCGACTGTACACTCTTATGTCATAATTATATCATATTGAGATTTGAATTTGTTTAATTATTGATATTTAACTTTTTTCCAAACAGGGTCCTAGTGACAAGAATTTATATTAGGTTAAAAAACTTTAGTAAATAGAGGCTACTGTACTTATAGACAATTCACTCATTACAGGATTACAGTTTTGTGCAGACTCTGGATGACCATTCCTCAGCCATAACATCTGTAAGATTTTATCAGAGTCAGGGAGCTCTACAGATGGTGTCCTGTAGTGCCGACCGGTCCATTATATTCCGTAGTGCCACAATGGTAAGTGCTCTTGATGGATGAATTGTTGAGATATAATAGTATTGTTGTTAAAGTCCCTATAAGCTAACAGTGGTTTTAAACTTGAAAATATATGGAAGCCGTTTTAGCTTGTTATATAGAAGTAGGATCTGCTTAGTGGGAACTTAATAAAGCTATTACTGTTAGTGTCTCATCTAATGTATGTATGACAGCAAGGAGCCTAAATGCTCTCCAAGACACATCCCTATCATGCTCCTCTGTCTGTGTTAGTGTGTACCCTCCTGCATCATCATAGATAGTCGGCCTTCCTTATTGCTCTAGCTTCTTTTTATCTGTCAGCATCTCTTTGTTTTATGTCTGCTAGAGAATTACCTGTACATACATATTACTTAAAAAGACATAATGGGTAACATTTATTGTTCTTTTGGAAATTCAAGTTACATCTCGTAAAGGAAATCTGCAATTTACCATTGTGTTTTGTGCTCACTGTGTTGTACTTTTATATTGTTTTATGTTATTTATTTGCTTTGTTGAATTAGTATTGTAGATACACTAAATCCTTGATATTCGGTTTACACCAGCGTGACAAATGATCACAGTACATGGGTACGGTTCATACAGATCAGTGTGGTGAATGTGGGAAGAGAATCATCTTTTTAATTACAGTATTACCTTATCTTCACCAAGATATGTATAATATGCTGCATATGTAACTGTAATACAATAAAATCCAATAATAAATAACTATATATATAGTTGGAATAGAGAGTTTGTATATTGAAAAGAGAACGTCCACAATTTGTAGTCTCTCGAGCTTACAGCTATAAGCATTATTTACACATTCAATTCCTCCTGTGTTGTTCAAGACTGGAACTTGACATTGGGTGGTGTCAATCATTACTGCATATTATGGTTTGTTCAGAATTGATGCATTTGATTTGAATATCTGAAATTATTTTTTCATTTGACCCACAATAATATGTCCGTTGTTGTCAATCAACAACAGTAGGAATCCTGTGGAAGATATGTTGTCTTGGTTGTTATCCTTGGCCATGAGCTTCCTATATTTCTGCTCACACAGTTTCTAACACCTCTTTTCCCATATAGGAATACAGTACTTGTTGAGGGTATATTTTGTTCCAACTTGTTTATTTTGTAGTACATGATAGTGGAGACTTTCTTTTCTGATAAACATACTAGCATGCATATTTGATTTATTACAGTTTTTAAGTGTTGGTGTTAGGTAATAGATCTCTTGACAATATGGAAGACAGTGATAACAAATATGGTAAGGGAAGACTGTGCATGTTTCATGTGCCTGGGTGTGAGATGATAAAGATATGGTTTTTAAAAATAGATCATTAGGACTTTTATTATGAATTCTGCCAACCAGTCATATCTGTCAGATTTAGTTTACAGTATTTACTTTGTGTTTATGTATTGCTAATGTTCTTGTTATAGTAGTATTTATTTCTCTTTGATATACTGTACAGTATATTTGTTCTCGAAGTAACAAGTAAGCAATGGAGTTTTTGTTTTTCCAAGATGCTTCATAATAATTAGTCCCCATTGTTCTCTCTTTTGAATAAACTTGAAATATTGAAATCCATTAAAACTAGAACTCTATTTCACTTGTGTTTCACCTGACTCCTTGCTTCCCCTGCTAATGATGGAAGTGTAGTACAGTAACTTTGCTGCACCTAAGTATCTAATTTTATCTTTTTCTCCTTCTGTCACCTCAGGGATCACTTAACAGAAAGATGGTAAATGGATCTCATCTGTTTCATGCTTGCCTTTCTTATCTCACTTTTTTGCATGTGTAGTGGGAGAATTTTGTCTGTAAAAGGCTTGAATTATCAATTTTAATGGAATAACAGTGAAAAATGTGATGCTATTGTGGTTGAATTATGTATCAACTTTGTGAATAATATGACTTATGTAAATGGAGACTTATTTCTTGGCTACGAGTTTGACATAAAGAACATAAGAACTTTTGATTCTTCCTCTTTGTAAATCTCACTTATTGTGTAATAAGGATTGGCAGTGAATGCTGGCCTTATCTTGGAATTTTCAGCTGGTGTTGGTATTTTTTTTTGTGCTGTAAATGTTTTGCACAATCCACTTTAGCTTTTGCATTTTCCTAGAATGATTAAATTCCTAATATTAATGTATATACATGTTAATAATTTGAATGAAATCTTTTTTGGGGCTTATTGAGACTAATGTCATAGTTTTATGATTTTTACGTCGTTTCAGACTCCACAGAATGAAGTTTGGTTCTCCCGAGGCCACAATGTTGCGGGAAAAACTACATTATATGACATGGAGGTTAGTATACTGTAAATTTAACCCCTTCACTACTGGATGCCACTTTTAATATTTTATTTGGCTGTTAGAAGGTTTTATTCATCTAGAGAAACTCCTCATAGATACCCAAGGGGTTAAGGTAGCAAATATTATATATTTTGTTGTACAAGTTAAGAACATAAGACTGAGGGTAGTTCCATCATTTACAAAAACGTTTTAAATGTAGTTACAGCTTAAGCATAATCTTACAAGACAACTTTTACTCTCTCAGGTTGATCACGGTCAGCGACACGTCCTCACTGCATGTCAGGATCGTAACATCCGTGTTTATAACGTCAACACTGGTAAACACTCCAAAACCTTCAAAGGATCTATTGGTGATGATGGAACTCTGATCAAGGTAAGCAGGGTAATGGTTCCCAGTGATATTTGATAATGAATCACTGTTGTTCCTCTCACTGGATTGTTGTCAAGAATGTACGTACAGTACTTACTAAAAAACACTATACAGTACTGTATTATTAGGAAGTAAAATTCTTGCCCTGCTTTTATCGTATAATGTAAAAACTTGTTGGCTCCTGCTTACCATATGGGAGTGGATACATAGCTCACATGTCCTCAGGGTCAAAGGTTTGCACCTTGGGTACTCTCAGTCTGCCCAGCTGTGAATGGGTACCTATCTATAAAATAAGGGAAGAGAAAGTAGTTGAGCACAATACTGGTCTCACTGTCCTCTTATTTACTGAGCCCTGATATTCTTTGTGCTATGCCAGGTGTATGCGACCCACCTTCACTTTTCATAGTCATGTTATTTCCTTAATGTTAACTATTGGTGTGGAAACATAGATCATTATCATTATTCTATATACTGTAAACAAAATTTTAAAGCTCAATTTTAAATTACCAGTATTAGTTTAATATTTAGAAATTACAAGAAATAATAATTCTGGATGTAGTTCTATAAAATTTGAATTCATTGAGTTGAAACTTGGCAACAGCCCCTGGGGGGTGAAGGAGAGGCATTGGTGCTTCAGATGCTTTGGTACAACACTAAAGGTTTTCTGTTTACTATTACAGTACTTGAATTTTTAATCAGTCTTGACAAAACTCTGTGCTCTGATGGTTGTGGCAAATAATACTGTGTTCACTTGTGATTGGATATATTTTTGTCTTTCTGTACTGTAAAAGAGAACAAAGTAACTCAAAGTATGTATATTACAGGTCATCCTTGATCAGAGTGGTATCTATGCTGCCACCAGTTGTACAGACAAGAATATGTGCATCTATGATTATTACTCTGGGGAATGTATGGCTATAATGTTTGGTCACTCCGAGCTGGTTACTGGACTCCGCTTCACCAGTGATGGTAAACACCTCATAACTGTGTCTGGCGATGGCTGCATCTTCTTGTGGAGGTGAGTATTGTGGACTACAAGGTTAAATTATTATTAATTTTTTCTCCCTCTCTTTTCCTTACTTTCTCTTTCATTCTTGTCATCTCTTCTTTATTCCTCCTTAAATTTGAATTTTAAAAGTACTGCCTGAGAATCCGGAAAATCCGAAAATCCGGACTGACCCAATCCCCAAGCAGTCCGGGTTTTTGGACTTCTACTGTATTGGTAAATACACAATACCGGTACACTATTTCATATGATACACAAACTATATAACAATAAAATGTTTAATTATATGCAATGTAAGTATTGTATGCAGGTATAACAAATATGTATAATAGTTTAATATACGTATTTAAATACAGTATACGTAAAGCGCATTAGCGCTATCAATTTCAAAAGCGTTCAGCAAAAACCATAGGTGTTGGAATTATACCAATATTCCCCTACTATTATAATAGTAGTCAATAATTATTGACTAAATTTAGAAGTGTGGAATTGCCCTAAAGAAGGTTCCTCTTTCTCTTAGTCCGGAACTCATCAGTGCTTCAACTAAAAAATATGCATGACCTAATAACCTTATGTTTGGGCACTTGGGGTCATACCATGGATTTTGTTCAACTTTCATACACAGGTATTCCTACTATCATTTTCTGTTCATCCTATCATATGCCTTTTCCAAATCTACTATAAATCACTAAAATTATCTGTAATTAATAAAAACCAACAAAAAAACTTATGAAAACCAAGAAAAAAGCCACTGATTAATTTTTTTTTTAATTAGCCAAGTTAC
Organism: Homarus americanus; assembly: GCF_018991925.1. Lineage (NCBI taxonomy): Eukaryota > Metazoa > Arthropoda > Malacostraca > Decapoda > Nephropidae > Homarus > Homarus americanus. The sequence continues at coordinate 302,579 of NW_024750713.1, forward strand.
TCAGTCCATTGTGACTGCCTTTTACCAGTATCGGTTGAAATTCCACCGATACTCCCAAAACAGGCCAATACCACTGTCACTTCTTGCAACCCAGCATCACCTATTAGCAGCATATCCCTCATCATAAAGAATGATGCTCCATGTTTTCGTGTCCACTTCTGTGCCTCGTGTTTGCAATTTTCTGTGTTGCTTATGATTTACAAACTGATTTTTTTAGAATTTTAGTGGATGTATCAATATATTAGTTTAATTGAAGATAGAATGTCTTAGTTTGTTATATATTAGAATTTTTGTTTTATTATGCTCATTCTTTGGTATTTAAATTATCATCATAAAGTATAATCTACCTAATCAATCAGTTGTTGTAAATTAATCCACCCAACATATTAGAGTCAAATTACTTGGAATAATAAAAAGATAGCCACAAGGGAGATTGATGAAAAGACTTGTTTAACCTGTATGATTGGGGGATATAGTTTAATATAAAATGAAATGTTTTCTGTGGTTAGAATGCCTCATGACATGACCCAGACGATGACTGCCCGGTTAGCCCAGCAAGCGGAGAGAGCTTCCAAAGAAAAGAGGAAACCACAGCGACAGTCTATAGACAATGAAGACTTCAGGCCTGCCACTGAGGACATGTTTGATCAGAATGCTAACGAGGCGGAGGAGCCCGACTATAGGTGAGTCTTTACACTTTAGTTTTTACTCATGATGAGTACTGTAAAAAAAAAAAAAATTTTAAATAAAAAGCAAGCCAGCAATTAATACTTATTGGTTGACAATCCGGTGTTTTGGGAGCAAACCTTGTGACTGTCCCATCCACCCTGCTGAAAGTTCTTGGGGAAATGAAATGATGCATTGAATTTAACCAAAAATTAATTATTTCCTTATTTGTTTTAATACAAGAGTTTAAGTTGAATTAATGAGTGCACCAAAATATCCTGTACAGTATAGTTTTCTTTGCTTGATAGCACATAATTTTTAACTTAAATTAGTTAGGGGGAGGATTTGACTACAGTATTATGAGAGCTGTCCATAACCCACTTGCTTCACTTCCCTGATGTTGGTCTTCCTTCCACAATGTCATTGAGAAAGCAGGAGAGCATCAGGAGGCATGATATGCTTTTTGATGCAATAATAAATCATAGATATTGGAAAATATTTTAATAGAAATATAGTAATAAACAGTGGAAGTAATTTTTTTATAGTAAATTGTTAAGTCAGGACAAATGGTGGATTGAAAATGTGCATCATTAATGAGGTGGGTTCATATTATAAAACTGACAGATCCATGACTGTTTCTTGGAATAGCCATACAGACTGGTAGTAACCAGCAATATTATCTTAAATTTGTGTTTATTCTGGGGCCTGTAGAGGAGGGAGTTCTAAAATGTGGTCGGCAAACATAATGCGGGTAACTGGGGTACACCCCAGTGTTTATATAAAAAAAGTAAAACTCGCATAGAAGACTTATAGAGGTGACACTGCTGCTCTGTATATCTTGTGTAATGTCTACTAATTCTGTCTTTCTTAGGTGGAATCATGCAAATATGTCCACTGGGACACCTACATCTAGATGCCTGGAGTAGTGAGCATACATGAAACTTAGTTCATTGTGGCACTCCTGATCCTTTTATTCTGAAAAATATCAGTAAACACCTGAGTATTGACAGACCTTACACTCACAGATGTTGATAATGTTTTCAACAAACTGTCACTGCAGCTTTGGTAAAATATCTGAAAAGCTGCCAATTTTACTGCAGTAATATTTCCCATATTTGTTTTTGGTCACCTTGTTCTCACTCAAGCTGTACCCAACTATCACATGATTGTAGTGAGGTGTAGTACCGTATTGTCATCTGGCCTGAATAAGTTTGTTCTCCATTGCACTGTGTGTAATGTAGTTCTGAAGATTTCTTGACTGCTTTGCATAACTGCACAAAACATTTTGACTGATGTGCACATGTTAATCAAAAGTTGTCTGGGTCTAGGCCTGACTAATGTCGATTTAATTTACTGTGTTATATTCATCATGAGTTGAGGATGTCACTTGTTCTTATACTTGTTTCTTTTATTTACTGTATTTTTTATATAGAAATGAATGTGTTTTATATCTCACAGATAAGAGTAAGGATGTTAAGTAGAGAAATGCTTTTTTTTTATATATACGTTTATGGTAAATAAACTGGAGTATAGTGAAAGCATGGTGATATTAATTGAGGATAATTTGACTGAAGCAAGAAATATCAAGATTCTAAGGAGCCAGTCACAATATCTCTTGTAGTAATTGCAAGTGTCCCTTTCACTTATACATCAGGGCCTGCTGCATGGTATTGTAGCTCCAGCCCAGTTTCCACATGTGCGTTTGAACTTTTGGGTATCAATTTGATCTGAAATACTGTATTTTGCATTGACAGAATTTCTTCCACTTGCAACTGAAGTGGCTGGTAATTAATGCTCTTTTTGCTGAGATTAGATTTAATACAAAACAGCTGCTCATTGGTGCAATACATTTTGTTTGGCCTCTGCTGTAACTTGTGATGCATTGAACTATGCTGTCATAAAGACAAAAATTTACCTTATGAAACTGCTTCAAAGGCTCGTGGTCCACCAAGTGTTGTTTACTATAGTATTAATTAGTGAGGCTGCACTACTTGGTTTATTTTTTAATAGTGTACATAACTATATATTGTGACTGGCATTGACTTTATTGTTTCACAAGGTTCAGTATGGGACAGTTGCCTCTGTGGGCCAAGAAGCAGATGACGGAGCCACAAGGTCCTGGTGGTGGTGCAGGAGACAGAGGAGTTGTGGACATGCCCAAGGGACGATGGGCTCAGCGACTCCATAACAATGCCATCACCTTTAAGAGCCATTATGACACTGACTCTGTAATACCCTTCCCAGCAAGAGGTAAGTTGAGGTTCTCTTCTGGCTTATGTAGAGTCCCAGCACATATAATTCGATCTCCTTTGATGCATCTTACATTGTACAGTATTCTTATTCAGTATATATCGTAATACCTATTCTTATTACTGATGGACCATCTTATATATTTGCAGAGAAACGTGCTGCAGACTCTGAGTCAAGTAAAGACAGCTCTCTGGAGGACAGTGTCGGTGTTCACAAGCAGTATAATACTCCTCGTAGAGAAAATATGTTATTAACCAAACAGGTCAGTAGAAATACAAAAAAATTACCTTATTTAACATCATCTACAAGTACATAATTTTATTTTATTACTTAATCAAGATAGGTGGGTAGTCTTTGAGTACCTCAGGGAGTTGTGACCCTGCCTTGGCAGCTGTTCCTATCCTGTGGGTTGGCATTAGGAAGGGCATCCAGCCATAAAGCATTGCTTCAACATGCCTGGTGGCAATTTGGTCACCAAAGCTGTGCCCATCCCCCGGTTTCTGCTGCATTTTCTGGGCCAGTATCCAGGGTTTGCAGTGGTGAATGGAGGGGGGTGGGGGACATCCCATTGTGGTTTTATCCAACAGCTGCCATCAGGTAATCATTGTGAGTTTTTCTTACTAATTTCCGTGGATTATTGTGTACGTTTACTCACATCATCATACTTGTTCAAAAATGACTAAACACTTGTAATTTATGCTTTATTTTCTTTCCTGACATGTGTTAATGCTGTATGTGGATTAATTTCATTGTTTTGGAAGCCAGTTTCTTACCTCTTCTGGATTATTTTGTATTTTCAGGGTAGGTACTAGACTCATTTACTGTATTTTCTGAGCATGTTTCATTGCAACCTGGTTTTGAAAGGAGGTCAGTTTTTTACGCTTAATTATAAAATTGCATTGCTTGAAGAGCGTTTTAAGGGTGAAGCATTATATCATCACATAAATAAATTTCTGTAAATTTTTTAATCATGTGGGAGCAACAGTGATGAAATTTATAATCTCACAGTTTGAAACTTACTTACCCCATGCTTGTAGAGAAGTCATTTTGGGTACAAATCCACACACCTTGATATCACAAGTTGGTACTGAGCTATGGTTGGCACTGTGGCTGGACATATGTATGTATTGTGGATAGTATTTCAATCCTCCACTGAGCTATGGTAAGTCTGGAAAGGGGCTTTGTTTATCCTGGATGAGTTGGGTAAATGTACATACAATAGAACCTCTCAGAATTAGACTTCGGCTTGAGTTTGATTTATGTCTATTTATTATCATGATTCCCTGGCTTCTTTGGGCATTTGCACCTGATCCCACTGATTGGCCCAGCAGCAGAATAACACTAAATCCCCATTAACAGCAAACAAACAAATTTGGTCTGAAGCAGATAAAGTTTATCTCAATGATTTAGCTCGGTCAATTAATCAAAGTGGTTTTGATAATATATTTAGAACAAAAGGTACAGTGTTTACCTTTCTGAAAAGCTGTAGAGCAGTGTGTCAGACTTAGAGGGGTTGTGTTGACTTAAGAAGCACACAGATACATTACCGAGATATTTCTCGTCTTTATACTGTATTTAATATTATCACTGTGTACTGTAACCAAGAAATCCTTAATACATGTATATATTTTGTATTAAAATTATCATTGTTCAGTAAAAGCTTGGGCAGGCAAGTAAATTTTTGGTCACTTGCCAACAACCCCCACAAAAAAAAGAAAAAAAAAAGTAAGTTTCAACCCTTGTACTATATTCTGTTATCTGTGGTTCTGGCTACTTCATAATTTATTTCCACTTATAGAAGTTTCTCCATTAGAAATTAGATTAGATCTTAAACAGCCATTTATGTAGTGTGAATGTCTGCTGTGTCCCAGAATGGGTGTCCGGACTGTTTCTTTTCTCTTGACACTGGCCTCCCAACTTGCAGGACCCGAGTGGAGAATCTCCTGGCTTTGTTCCTTGTCCTGACAGTTTAAAGGAAATTAATTCTGGGGGAACTTTCCAGGTATTGATTTTGTATTTGATTTGTCAGTGATAGAGAGTTTTCTGTTTCAACTTTATTTTTACTGTACAGTACTTTGCTTGTCTTCTTGGCTTATATTTTGTTAATATCTATAGCTTAGTAAGCATAACATAAAACCTTTCTGGTCATTATTTTTGTACTTTGTGTATATAAAAGTATTGTCTGCTTTTTGCTCAAGCCTTGAATTTTTCTATATTTTTCAAATAATAGTGTTGTTTTCTTTTAATTACAAGCTTTCTCTGCATAACCACAACATTCCTTGACTGTATTCATGGTAAACCTAAGTGACTGTAAGTATTATCACAACCCATAGGTGACACCCTCTAAGATTACTACTAAAAGAGGTAGTGATCTGGATGGACGGAATAGACACCACACAGACGAGAGTGATGTGAGTAGTTTACGAGTCGATGACGGCACCACAGACCACGATGGGGACATTGAAGACTGCAGCGAACATGATGACGAGAGCACGGAACCTGAGCATTCGGAACACCTAATGTATTACCCTCACAATGATGACACAGCTAGGTGAGTATTTTCTGAGTGAGAAAAAATACAAATGAGCATAATAGTTTAAACATTCATGAATTATTTTTTAACTCTTGATTCTATTTGTGTTTGGGTGAGTCTCTCCTTGTTGGTGGCATTAATGGCCACGCCTAATTCATCTTGCATAATTCCACTAAATATTAGACTGAGTTTAAGTACGGTAAACAGACTATTATCAAGGACATATCTTAAAATAGATCTAAGAGTAAAATTTACATGAACTAAACTAAACTTGCCCGGTACAGTATAAATATTTAATTCTGTACTTAACACATTTCCATTAATAATAATGATAAAATGTGGCTGTGGTCTTTTTATAATGTCTTTTAGATGTTCTTCTGGTTGAGGTATGTTGACATTTCTCACTTGGTTGGTAAACTCCACTGGCTTGATAATTCTTTTTTTTGACAATGAAATTATTAAAAGTTATATAAAAAATTGTGTGTTGTGCACTGCAATAGTTTAGATAAAAATTTTTACCAAAATGGTGTCTCGACTATAATATATAAGCCATCACAATTCCTTTAATGATCGAGTACTAGTCTGTTTACCCTAATGTTACTAGAAGACTTAATCCAGCTTAGGGCTACTGTATTGTATTGTAGACCGTCATGTATGATATCTTATTTTGGCTTTGCAGTGACTTTACAGTGAATGCTATGGACGTAGAAGAATTACGGCGGTCTCAGCGTCGACACAGGAAAGCTCGACCAGAGAGACCCACAGATATACCATTAGTGTCAGTCTCTGGGTCTCAGGATTCTGATGACGATGATGAGGTAATATTGCTGTTTATTCACTTGAAGTTAAGTTCCACAGTAAATATCCTCCATTAGCTACAGAGACTGTCATTGTAGATACAATATCAAGAAGTATTTGAATCACAGAGTTCTACATATATATATTTGTTCTTCATCAATTCTTCTCTACTTCTTAGGTGTCTACGCCGAGTGCAGACACTGCTGAGCGTAATATTATGTCCATGTTGAGCGTGAGCACCGAGAGTATTGACCGTGTTGGCCGACGAGAAAACTTCCTCAAGACCAACTATGAGTCCCTAGAGGGAGAAGCAGCAAGACCAGAAAAAGAAGTAAAAAATAAAAATAGGTACGAACATCCGTGTATTTGCCATCGACTAAATATAGGCTAGAATGCTTTTTTTTTCAGATGAGGCAAATAAGACTTCATCCAGATAGCATCTCATGGTCATGGACTCCGTCTCAACCAGGACCAAGCGCATAACCAAAGTAAAGCCAAGACAGTATTCTTTAGCCTCAAGGACAGTCTTTTTCTTAGTATGTAAATTTCCAAGAATTGCTGACGGGAATTTTCATGGGCATACAGCAGCCGGCCCATCATTCATGTACAGTACATCACATACCTTTATTCACCAAATTTACATTTCTTTCTATCACTCACGCTCTGTCATTCCCCATCAAGAAAATATTAAACAACTTTGGTGACATTACACATTCTGGATATAGCCTTGCTTAAATTAGGGATCAGTTTCCCTCTTTCAGACAAACCCTTTGCACTCTCTCCCTGTGAAAAGTCTGGAAAGCATTTAAGTTTCACTTTTACTTCATATATTTACAGTATATTCCACACTACTTTTTATCTAGTGTCTTGTATGCTTTTCCAAATCAATAAATGCTGCAAACCAATTCTTGCTCCTCACTATAAACATTTCATGTTTTTTTTTTGTTTTTTTTTCCAGTACAAAACATTGATACACATGGTGTCATTTTCCTTTCTAGCAATGTACAGGCAAACCAGCCATTTTTAATTTGACTGGAGGCAGTGTTTGATTGGTAAATGGTTTGGGCTAGTTTCTGTAGTTTTCACTACTTGGTTTGTTTAAGTGTTGGCTAACTTAAATGTTTCCAGGTAGGTTAATGGGGTGGTTAGGTTAAATTACGTTTATCTGACTATCAAAAGCAATGATAATTTCTCTCTCTCATTGCAGCATATCTTACAAGTTTAATGCCAGAAATAAAGATAGTCACGTGTCAAATAAAAGAGAGGAGCTTTTAAAGAGAATTGAAGAAACAAGAAAGAAACTACAAAGTGTAAGTTCTCATGAGTATGGTATACTGTACTCAGAATTATGAACATATTGAGTTGTATGAATTTCAGATCTGTTCAATATTAGTGTGAATATTATTTTGAGTTTGTAGCATTAAATGATCTTTCTCATTCCTTTTATTTTTGTTTTAGATTGGCTATAAATCTAACTTAAGAAATAGCAAGAGCATCTCGGACCTTAGCAACATTCCTGAGAAAGATACGTCTTATATGTCTGGGAACCAAGGTAACAACTGTGAGTGTGATGATAACCCCTTTCATCTTCCTGTCCCCACTGCATCTCACATTCCTCTCACAGGCTCCAGCAACATTCCTGAATTATTCACCAGAAGTGTTCCAACAGTTGTGCCAGGTGTTGTGGGTAGTATATCTGAATTAGTATCAGGCTCTCTTCCCCGATTTGTCACTGGCAGTGTACCTGAGATAGGGTCTAGTTGCCTTTCAGAGTTGGGAAGTAGTAATGCAGATATGGGAGTTGAGAGTTTAGGAAAGATCGGTGCAGCAATATTTGATGGTAGTGCTGTACCGAGAGATCAGCAAAGAACAGGTAAGCAACTGCTAGCTCAACTAGAAAGAGATCTGCAAGAGTTTGATCTTCTGATGGGGTGTCCACCATCACCTCCTGAAGTTGACACAGATTCTTTGGAGGAGACCTTACGAAGTTTGGCCCTATTGACCTCCCAGGAAACTGTGCCTAAACAAGTTTACCAGAATCGTCATAGAGGTGATGAAGACTCGGACAGTGACACTGTTAAGAGCGAAACATCAAATTTTAGCTGTGATAGTTTGGAAGATGGAGAAAATGAGGAGGAAGAGGAAGAGGAAGAGGAAGCGGAACCATCCCCCGAGGAAGAAGCTGAAGATACTCCTCGCCACCGTGTGTTTGAAACGCCCAATACTCTGCCTCTCCCACGTCGTAAGAGGCAGAGATGGCAAAGACTCTCACTCGAAGGTGTATCTAAGTACCGACCCAATGATTATGAGTCTGATGTGTTTCCAACAAATGAAATGTCAACTAGTTCTCATTCTCAAGTATTTCGGACAGCATCAGATACAGCACTGGCTAATAGTGACAGCAGCCATTCAGATGTACAGACACCCACTAATCCCCCTTATTTTTCTGTAAAGTCACCGGGGCATACAACCAGCTCTAGGTGTATGACGGTTCCTGACACTACTCGTGGCCTTGTGAATCAGCCCAAGGAAACCATTGTTGTACAAGAAAATGACTATAGTAATACTGTGTCCACACTTACTGTAGAGACGCACTCATACCGGCTTGAACGTTCAGCACCCGTGTCTTTTTCAATACCCCAGCCCCCAGCAGTAGAGCAGCTGAGGAGACAAGGCCGTGAATTATCACCTCGGCGGCAGCCTCACAAAAGTAGAGTCATTCTTCCCCCAGCTAGTGTAGGTGATGCAGAGCATTTTCCTGTGGTGCAGGCTCAGCCCCTACCCCCAGGGCCTCCTGCAGCTGTCTACCTACCATCATCCCAGCCCACACTGCCTCAAGGAGCTATACCTACTCCAGGCAGGGCTCATCGGGTTCTGCTAGCAAAGAGGGTCACCATACAACAAATACTTCCCTCCAAACGTAAGGGTTGGATATCTCATTTCGCCTGGCTGCTCTCATGGCATGAGGAATGACTCATCAGGTTTACAGACTCCTGATTTTATGTTATTCACCTTTATTATTTATGTTGTAATAATTTTTTTCCAGGAAACATTTATGTTATTATATCTTATTTGTAGTTACTAATTATTTACATTTGCATGATATTAGATGTTTTTTGAGTTATTCAGTGCTTTTTTGCTGTGTGATAGCATTATGATACATTTATTTAGGTTCTTTTATAAATTTAGTTTTCATCAGATAGTTATTTGACAGTCAGAGAGCACAAATTTTCTGGCATACAGTACTGTAATTTGTGCTCCATGGATTGTCATTTATCAGTCTACTTAAATTGAGAGTTTTGTTTGCATTTTCAGTGAAGCATGATGAAGTAAGCATGGCAGCATAGTGTTGGCCAATACAGCAGATAACATTTGCCATTATAATGACTTATAATTTTGAATGTGTTCTGCTTCTTATCCTGTACCTCTGTAATACTTTTAAATGCATATAATTGTTTGTTTATCGGCTTTTGTTTTTTGCATGTATTTTTTGTGCCGGCCTTGTTTGTTTGCACACACTGTGGTGCATGATGGATGGATTCAGGCTGTAATGTATCAATATAGTCAATGTATTGTAAATAGAAATGTTATCTTGTTGATTACCAGACTCTGGATTACCTATATAGTACTGCTCAAAAGATTAAAACAAAAAATTATACTACCTGGATATAACAGTCATAGATTAGCTCACTGCTAAGGGTTATGTTATTGGACACTTTTAAAGAAACTAGTTCCCCTTCCAGGAAATCAAACCATCCCCTTGACATTTATCTGAATCCACTCTTGTGCATGTGTGCTGTTGTTTGTAGATGGCGGGAGTGGCGACAGTGGGTTCAGCAGCAGCCCTGGTGGTGGCAGTGGTGGGTTACGTCGCGCGTGCTCTCTCAGTGACCTCACCAACCCCGGTGCCCCACGACGCCTACTGCCAACTCCCCCCTCGGGTATGCTTGCACCCGCACCTGTATTGCCACATGTTTGCCGACTATATTCCTGTCACCCTTGCCACACTATCACACCATCTTGAGTTTTGTATGAACACTAATATAACTTAAAATATTTATTTTATTATGGTATTTAAATACTAAATTACATACCCATTTACGGTAATCAGTGTCAGGATTCACAGTCTTTGATTCTATTGCCATGCAGGACTTTATGACAGGCATTGTTTATTTGACTATGTGATAGGATAATTATATAGGACACCATAAGTCTTAAGAATGTGTTGTAACCTGCCAGACATTGAGGAGTTAATGGCTGGTGGTGTGTGGTTAAGATGGCCTTATTTATGTGGGAAATTGCTTTGACAATAGTTTTGTTTATCCCTGTGATTACTTTCTTCTTTGTTCAGTTTTACTGCAAGTGCTTTATTGCGTGCACAGCAGTACTGTACACTGTCTTTGTGATATCAGTGCATTATGTTGGATTTTTAATTTTTATTATGTTACTTGCTCGTGTCTTTCATCATTATTGGTCTTCTTTGCTTCTGTCTTTCATCTTTTATTTATTTTTTCATAATTTCAGTAATTTTTCAGTATCATCATGTTTGTTTCCTTAAATTGTCCCCTTTGTGTTCAATTGATTTAATCGCCATGGCTAATACACACAAGCTTGAAAAAAAGCCGTAAAATGACGATGACCACCACCACAGGTTCTCACATCTTGTGTAATGAAAAGTCTCTGATTAGTTTATTTAATAGTGTAAAGAATAATAATTATTTGGCAAACATGTCTGATACTTACTGTGTATTTATTTTAAGGAAGATTTAGCATATGACTGTAATGAGTATTGCACAAGAAATTTATAATGATGGTGATTACAGTATTTGTTCCATATTTTGAGGTGAAATCTATTTGCCATTTCTTTTAGCTCAGCACAAATGGTCCTCAAAAGACGTAATATGAAATATATTTGAATAAATGACCGTGAACAATAACAGCAGAGAGCCAAAGGGTGTAATTAGGATTCATAAAAGAGATAAATATGAGATCACAATCCAAATGAACATAAATTGTGCTGAGTATGTGATGACACTTGAATGTATGGCGTGAGAAACAGATGGCAGTCAGTGTCTTTTCTTTTTACAGTCCCGTGTTTCATATATACTACAGTAGAACTTGATATAACGCAAGTGCTGTTTCAATGGGATAATTTAGTTTGGGACTTGAGAGAAACACAAAATACTAAAAAGACTTGAGAGTCAACCCAGATGCACCTCAGCCCATCTCTTAGAATAAACAAAGCATTGTGTTTTTGTAGTATTATGTTAAAACAAACACTCATAAATCAACACAGCTAAAATTAAGGGATTCGAAAAGGTCTGTTTACTGGCTGGGAAGATGGGGGGAGGGAGGGAGGTAAGGTGATATGTTTGACAGTTGATGCCAAGGTCTAGTGCTTATTTATTTATCTGTCCTTAAGAGTGACTTGGAAGTTTTTCTCTTATAAAATGTCACTGAACTGACATGGGAGAATATAATTAAGATTGCTGTAATTCTTATAAGATAATAATTAATTTGAATATAAACATGCTATAGCTTGCATTAGACATACAAATTTTAGTTCTAATTTAAGAATTTTAGTACAAAGAGCAAAAATTTTTATATCTTGTGCAAAATATATGATGTTTATATTAAAATTATTCGCTGTCTTGCAAGGATTCCAGCAATACAAATTATATTCTCCTAACTTTAGTCTGTGACATTATATAAGATAAAAACTTTAAGCCCAGAACACCAAACCCTGGCTGGGAAGATGGGGGAGAAGGAGGGAGGGGAGGGAAGTGACGGTGACATGTTTGACAGTTGGCGCCGAAGATCTAATGAAGTATTTATTTATGTCCTTTAGCTTGAGTTTATGTTTTTTGCTTATAAAATGTCACAGAAGTGACCAGGGAGAATATAATTTACATTGCTGGAATTCTTATAAGATAATGATTAATTTTAATATAAACATGCTATAGTTTGCACTGGACAAAAGTTTTAGTAATCATTTAGTACATTATTTTGAGTACATGTACAGTACGGCTTTGCCCTTAGGACAGTGTAGCGTGCCCAAAGAAACTCGAGGCGCAAAATTTTAAATATGATGCGCCAGATTGACTCACACAAAATAGGAAAGATTCTCTTTAAATTAAAACATTGTCCTTAATTGTGGGTGTCGCTTTAAATCAATAATCTTAAATTGAATCGCTTTAAATCGATGTTGTACATTATGGTATGTACAGTAAAACCTTGTTTTTGTGCAATGTTGTAAAATCATGCAATTGTAAATCCAGTGTAGAGTGAGAAAGGAAGGATTAAGGCCAAGGAACCACTGAGACCATCCATTATCAAAATCTTTACAGCCTGTTTATAGCCCCAGTTATGTCAGAATGCATAATTAAACAAATGATTTATCATAAAAAAAAACTTAATATGATGTTGGGTCACAATCTCATTACTACCCATAACAGTAATTTTTTCCAAACATATTTAAACATTCTGTTCAAATAACTAACTTTTTTAAGCATTCAATCTGCACCAATGGCCATTGAGGGGGGGTCAGATAAAAGGACATTTGCCGATTTCTGTTGAGAAAATACATGAATTGCCATTGTGTGAGAAAAGAGCATCAACTTGTATCTTATTTAAGAGTGTTTTTGGTGCATTTACACATTCGTTAGCTGTTGTAATGCAGATCTTATGGTAACAAATTGCATAATAAGAAGGGTTTACTGTACTGAACTAGTTTTTGGCATAGGGTTTGATATAAAAGGAAAGGGAGTATTGTGCCTTGGTACCTTCTATTACAGTGAGGGACAATACCATATTTAGCCATTTTTATTACTTCAGTACTAAATGCATATACTGTGTGTATTTTAGTTTCCCATATACGTATTGAAAGGTCAGTTACATTATACAAAATTTTTAAAATTATTCATATATTTGATCTTTTGCCTGGATTGGTTTGTTTATAAATCGATAAATTAGTAGCATTGGTATTTATTCATATTCATAATGTAGCACTGAAATAAACCAGATGTTATAGTGTTACATGTTATCAGGACAGTTAGTGTTGCATTTATACAGGTAAACCCTGCTTAATGTAGCATTGCCGAGTGTAATTTTGCTATGTTGTAGTTGAGAAATTATTACCAGTCTTCACCAAACATAGTACATTATGCTGCTATAACAGGCTGGCTTGGGAAGTATTGACATATATAGTTTAATGACGTTGAGGCAGGTGTCTGATAATGTTCTTGTAAGCTTCAAGACTAGTCATGTACATTTGTTGTTTCATTTCACAGGCATCTGTTTGTCACTTACTCATACACTTCATACTACAGTATAGTTTTTGGTATTTTGTGACTTCTTTATTAATAGTTATTTCACCCTTTATATTATTGTAGTTAAACACTGCATAGGGTGGGAATACATCTCCAGATATTACATTCATTCCATAAGGAAAAAGTACTTCATATTAAGTAGTTTGACGCATCATAATGTTTTGCTGGAAAGGCATGTACTATGTTAAGTGGGGTATGCCTGTATATACTTGTAGTTTGAATATGATTTATGCAAATTTGCTAAAATAATTACTGTACTGTACTGTATTGCTTTGTACTGAAGGATAAAACAACCAAGTACCTGCAGGAGTTATACTAAATTGTAGAGAAGAAAAGAAAATTGAAGGGTTTTACAACTTATTTAAAGAATTGGCTGAACATTGTAGAAGTGTGGTAAGGAACTTGTGTCATCTTTCTATTGACCACTAGGACAGTCGACTGTAAATCCATTTTAGTAGTTGTTTGCTTGCCTGTTTATCACCTACGTGGTAGTTTCATTTTTTTTTATGACACGACACGATTTAGGTTGGAGGGCTCAATATTTCTTGGTTTATTAACCAATTAGTGGCCATCATTGGACGATATGCCATTCTAGTGGTTTGCGTGTCCACTTGTTTGTCACTCCTTGTTTAATGTAAAGGAAATTTTGAAGAAGGACAGCCGACCTTAGAATTGTATATGTATGTAGTAATGTTTCTGTATGTGATATAAGCCTCTAGTAACCTATCAGATTCCCTTTAGTAGAATGTTGAGTGTGGTAGTGTAAAGAAACTTGTACAGTATGAGTATAATGTTTCAGATACACATTACAGTAGTACAGTACTTGGAGGATGTCTTGATCTTTAGTAAAATATAACTGAGTACTGTAATCCAGAAGCAATATTGTCATTCATGGTGCTAATAGGATCATCGGTGTTAGAGTTAGGTAAATATGACCCACAACAATAGGATGTTACTTTATTGTTTTTTTCAGCCGGCGGAAAGAAAGGTGGCAGCAAGTCAAGTGGCAAGTCCCCGGGGCGGTCACACTCGTTATCACGCTCCAGTTCCATCGGCGTTCTTAACCAAGTGAGTTACTGTCAGATGCTATTTTAAGGACTTATTCTACTCATTATTGGTCAGCCTTTGACTTGATATGTTTCATACTAATTGAATAATGACTAAGAAACCAATTTTCTTACCATAATTCTATTTTTTAATTTGTGGAGCTAATGTTCACTAAAGGGGATAGCTTAATATACCAAGTATAAGTTCATCACAGCTGATTCATGCTGTATTTTACATATAGAATGCAGTGAAGTTTCTCATTACTGGAATAATTGGTGAGCAGCCACCGAAGTGTATGCAGGTTTCCAAAGTTTTGTGTTCATGTTAAAAGCTTGCCAGCACTTTACTGTCTGGTTTGGGTTGGGACCAGTTTATAAGTTTTGTTAAATAGTTTGTCATTGAATATATACCACACTTGATATTTAAAGTAACCCCTGTTATTAAACTTTTTCTCTTGCATTTGTGGTATAAAGTACTTTGTCATTCTTTATATAAAGCAATAACACATAAATGTAACTCCCAGACTGGTGAAGATAATTCAAGAAGTGAACGACCAATGCGACCCACCATAGCATCCATGAACAAGATGACTCCTCGTGCTCTGAAGAGGAAGGCATCACTCTCACAGGCTGTGTCCACAGGTAAAGTAACTTGTAGAATGTTTAGATGTCTCAAGTTAAGTATATGTTTTAATCTCTCAAGCCTTTTTTTATTTAACGCTGCTATCACATTCATGGAATTTGTGTGTGTGTGTGTGTGTGTGTTGTAAAGGATCCTGTGATTGGCCTGAACATATTAGAATACTGGTTACTAGTAAATGCTCCCATAACCAGACAGAAGCCTATCTAATCTGGAAATGTTCTGTTTGTATGATACTTGTACAGTTTTCAAATTATAATTGTGCAACCGTGGAATATAAATCCAAAACATACAAAAGTATGATGGGGAGAATGATGACTGAGAGGTAAGAGAAAATAAAGAAAAGTACAGCTCTATGTATTGTAAGTGAATGCATTTATACATCTTACTTATGCAATGAAAATGAAATCAAAGATAAATACAGTACAGTTTGATAATGGATTGTACTGACCATTAGAGGCTGCAGTGGTCCCTTCCAGTTTCAACATTTAAATTGCAGCATGTACCGTATGTCAACACTACTCGCTTGAATGACTACCTTCTCTTATGATTTTGAATAAGATAGGTGTACAGTATACCTCACTGGCACTAAGTTTGGGCTTGGTTATGTAGTTATTGGTGTTTCTTAAGTTAACAGTGGAATTTTTCTTCTCTTCATCATTTTGCAAATATTGTCCCATTGAACTAGTTGAGAACTGAAGGGTTAAATTATCACTATCAAAAGGTTAAACCGTCACCATCTGCGGGTTAAGTCATCATACTTAAAGGGTTAAGGGGGATGTTACTATAATTTCTTTAATCTCTACTGTCTTTGAAACATGAAAGGTTGACATGTAATAAATCTCTTATGATGTTTTCAGGTGACATCCGGCAGTTCCACGAAGACTCTAGTTCGGAGGATGCATCTCCCTCGGAACATAAAAATACACGCAGTCGTACCCATGGAAGTGACAGGTTAGTGCTCTTAAGACTGAACGATAACTACACGGAATATGGTGCACATTTTGAGCAATAAAAAATAATCTGAAATTGTTGTGACATAAATATATTAATCCAGTGTCTTATAGTGGACCCACTTCTCATGTAGATTTTTGCTAGAAATTTTATCAGCATGTCTAAATTTTTGTCTAAGGTACTTACTTAGTAGTTTGTTTTCATAACTCATTTATTCAATTTCATCCACAAAACAATCCCTTACTTACCAGTGTTGTTTTTGTCTACTTTCTTAGCTGTTTATATTACCTTGTACTGGATTAGTTTTTATTTCCAATCCTTCCTGCCATTATTGACTGCTTCTCCATTAACCCCTTGTCTACGAATCCCCTGTCCGAGTTGAAGAAAATAGTGTGGCGTTAGCCAAATAAAATATTAAAAGTAGCATCCCATAGTGAAGGCGTTAAGTCCACTTTGTAATCATGTATTTTCCTATTCTGAAATCTTGCATTCAATTGATTGTAAGGTAGCTACAGCAACTCCTGTCAAAGCAATAATAAATCAGTGTGGCGTGCATCTCCCACAATACTTCCCACTGTAGGGTGGCTGGATCTTTTTAGTCTTCTCATTATATCCCTATAACTTTTATCTTTGTGCAGAAATCCAGTATCAAGGTCCCCCCCCAGAAGTAGTGGAAGGGAAAGTAAAATCAGTCAGAATTACAACATAAAAGAGAGCTAATTAATGAAGAGTAGGGGTGTTTGTGACTAGCATTACAATATTTAGACTGATTTTTACTTTCCCTTCCACTACTTCTGGGGGGGGACCTTGATACTGGATTTCTGCACAAAGATAAAAGTTATAGGGATATAATGAGAAGACTAAAAAGATCCAGCCACCCTACAGTGGGAAGTATTGTGGGAGATGCACGCCACACTGATTTATTATTGCTTTGACAGGAGTTGCTGTAGCTACCTTACAATCAATTGAATGCAAGATTTCAGAATAGGAAAATACACACACACACACACACACACATAAGTAATATCTCCGTTAGCCGGAATCCCTCAAACCAGAAAATTTCTGATAGCCGGAATTGAAATTTTCTTGGAAAATCTTCCCCAAAGCCATAATTTTCCGGAAAATTCCGGCTTTGGGAAGTAATTAATTAGTTAATCCCCTTAAATTCCAATTCCGAGAGAAAAGTAGGTTTACAGTTTTTTGGCAGTTTCGGCCCAAAATTAAATTTTTTTGAAAATCTTGGTGTAAGTACTCTTGAGCATGCTAATTATGAATCTATGGTCCACAGTTCGATTGTGGGATAATTGGTGGTTGCAATGACACTTGGAAGATCAAATTTTTGGAGGTTTTGGCCAAAAATTAGATTTTGTTGAATATCTCGATATAAGAGCTAATTTTGTTGCTACTTAATGCTTTCAGTACTTAAGTATTTTATGAATGAGATACTTTTTTACTTCTACTTGAGTACATTGGAGTTTGGATGCTTTTACTTCTACTTGAGTAACATTTTGCCAATCTAATAATACTTTTACTTAAATAATAAAGTCCGGTATTTTTTGCAACTCTGATTACAGTACACCGTTTCTCATTTGCTGTCTGTAATTTAGCCCCGAACATCTCCTGCATTGCATAGTTATCCAAAAGTTACTAAACCAGTTAATTTTGCCTTCTTAACACGCCCTACTCTATTTAGCTCTTAAACACAAAACTTTTCAGCTGCATGTAATGGTGTTGTGTAGTAAAAAATATATAAGGACTTAGTAAGCTGCTTGTTTTTCTCTTGTATATGTGCTTTGCATCACATTATCTAAAGTTTGTGTTCGTATGCTTGATGATTGTTTCTTAGGAAATTTGAAATATGTGATTCTTAATTCTTTGATCTTCAATCAATGTCTTGGAGTACACTGACCAAGACACGGTGAATTAATTTTTATTCTTTACTTGTGGAGGACAAGTGTCTGGATCATATTTTTTATATATGCTTGTAACAATAATTGATATTAACAAATGAATTCAGAATCGTACATTACTTTTGCCATTCATTAGTCATCTTTGAATCTTTACAAAATAGAATTGTATTATGTTGAGGTAGTACAGTAGTTGTATGCCTTTTTTGAAGCTATGTGTTGTATGTGTTGTGATGTGTTGTGGTGTGTCAGGCGCAGCAACCTTCCCACTCGTGCGGTGAGTGAGCGTGACCTCACCCGCAGCAACAGTCTGTCCAGTAAATCCCGAGGAGAGTCGGTACGGGGGTGCTACACCTCTGCTGCATCTCCAATATCGAGACGTGGGCTTCCCTCCTCTGACATCAGCCGACCATCTTCTGCTGCCTCTACTGTGGATATGAGTCCAGAGGAATATCCAACACGTGATGACCTCTCATTCATAGACTTTGAAAACATGCCATGTGAGTATTGCTCTTGTAGTATATGTGTAAAGTTTCAGGTTTCTAATTGCTTATATTTTAGTGCTCTGACTGGAACACAGACAGACATGTCCTTTGACATGCAAATATCTAGATTTTATTGAGTGTGGTGTAAACAATAATAGCAGTGTGTAAGCATCATTGGCACTTTGATATTATGCATTTAGTCTTTATTTGCTGTTGGAATATTGTTTTTGTTTTATTGGTAATTTAGGAATGTTCAGGCATTATTCACTACCTGTTCCTGTTTAGCGATATCTATTTTCTTAAAACTGATATACAGTAACTTGATTATGCAGTGTATTTTATGTTATCACATGAATTTCATTAAAAGTTTTAAGATCAATTTTACCAGGGAAAAAAAGAAAGAAAGAACAAGCTTTACTTTCATACTCATCTTTGGTATTTAATGTAAGGTAATATATTATGAAATCCTCTATATTGTTTAAAACCTTATTAAAATTCTATCATTCTAGTGAGTGTTGGGGTGGTTGAAAGTGTTTGCGAATGGGTAGTAGAAGGATGTGAGCGTTTAAGTCAATTGTGGTGGCGAGCGTGTAGTGAAGGAGGTGGAGAGGAGGACCATCACCGTGCCCTACGTTCACTCTTACTGGGTGCTGCCGCCAGAGCCACCCATGCCCTTACTCCTCTCACTGCTCCCAATGCTGCACCAGCACCATCCTTAATGAACCCGGCACCCCCACCACCACAAGGGACGGACAGTAAGGATCCCCGAATGGTAGCAATGATGCAACAGTACACCGACATTCTGGTCAATATGGTTCAACAAAAAATGGCATCACATCAGCCTCCTCCAGGCCCAGCGTGATTATGTATCCCTCCCAACAGTCATGCAATCCAAACCTCAGATAGTCATATGTCTTAATAGGCAATGTGTATAATTTAAGTAGAATGTGGAAAATGAATGTTATTTCCCAACTTTTCTTTTTTTGTGAAAGGCTGTGTGTTTTTCCCTTTACTTGAATAAAACACGATGTGATTTTAAAGATTCTCTATATAGTATGGTTTCGTGTTCATATTGTCCAGTAAACAAAGTGTTAAGAAATACAGTCTTTCTGTGAGTGATGCCATTTTTAGTTATGTTTGATTTTTATATGAACGATTTGACATTCCAGGTTGTCTGTGACAATTATTTCCATTTAGGGCAAGAGTTATTTTTGTCCAATTTGCTGCCAAAGCTCTCATGACCACTATGTCATTGTAATTATCTCCTGCCATATAATCTAATGGTTCAGTTGGATAAAAACTGAACTTAAAAAAGTAGGATTGATGAATGCATACATTTTGTTTGGTTTTTCATTCTGATTTATAATGATGAAACAAGATCATTGGATCAGTGTGGTGAATCAGAAGCATAGTGATCTGTACAAAGTGGTTGTCAGGTGAGAGTGGCTTGTTGACGCAAGGATGCACTAGACATATGGCACACAGGCTGTCGCAATGCAGCAATAGGCCGTTAGCACCAAGTTTTAGAAGGTGATCTTATTCTGTATTAGATTAATATAATCTTGTATTCAATACTTTATTTAACAGCATTTTTTTTTATTTTTTTTTTGTTTTTTTACTTTTAACATAATCCATATGCTATTAACTTGTCTAACTTGTCAGTTACAATTTATTGGACATGGTGAAGGCTTACTGCTGATTTGGGCTGGCTGTTTACCCTATGTTTTAGAATATATTTTTTATATACCCTAGTTGTGCAAATTGTACTGCCTGGTCTCATTAGTGTTATATAATATCTATTATAAAGAATTATGTTGAACTTTCATAAGAATATTGATAGTTATGAAAAAGGTCTGCACTTTTTGAAGGTTTTCAAGTGGAGTGTAAAGTAAATCCCAATTAGGATGATTATTTGTGTCAAACATTGGGCATTTTTTTATGTCTGGGAATCTGGATTAATCCTTAGTGTCATAGAAATATTACCTATATCTAGTTGCTTAACCAGACTCAACAAGTACACTTCTGGATAAAAATACAGACCAGGCAGGATTAGTACCCAACCACTGATGGTATCGCTAGGTGTGGAAGGTATTGCTGCACTCTTGCGTTGACTTCCACTCATCGATACCAAAAATTTTTGCTCTGTTGCTCACTGCTGTCTGTGCTCATGCTGGAGCTGATTTCAGATATTTTTCTGTGATTGGAGTTCCCAGTATTTTTATTACTATAAACTTATCAGAGTTCTTCAATTAAGGCTTTTTAATAACTTTTGAACTAGAAATATTGAAATTAAGTTTAAGCTTTGGTAAAAGCTTGGACAGTATTGTCTGTGAGCAGCATTTAGTTATAATGAAAGTGTTAGCCCCTAGCACTGGCTAGTTGTGGTAGGACAACCTTGCCCACCCATAACCATGAAAATCAAAATAAACTGCTGGACTCTCTTGAGATAGAAGCTTCCAAATTAGAGTGATACTGTTAGTGATATTCTCATTAAACAGTTAAGGTACTAAATTTGTATTGTAGCTCAGGGTGGTGATACTTAGGAGTTGAGGCTTGTGTGTGTTTGGTAACAAATGTGACATTAAGCCCTCATCCTTGGGCTCGGGTGGGCTTGGAGCAGTTGTAGGAGCATTGACGTCTTTACCAGTTCTTTGTTTGAATTGCAAGAATACTTGAAAAGGGTAGGATGAGCTGGGCTGAGTTGAGTCAAGCTCCCCCAAAGGCACCTGAAGGTGCCAAGGTGAGAGGTGTGCCAAACCCTTGCATGCATGGCCAAGTGCCTTGCCTGCTTGGGAGTGTATAGATGTATAATAGTGTACATTCTCTTTAGCTTCTAGACATCATTCCCTTTGCTTGGGAGGCTCACTGGTCACAGGCTGGGTTTAAGAACTAGCAGGTCTTCACTTATGTAAGATTGTGTCTTCCCATGGCTGTCAGCATCATTGCCTTCCATTAGTGCAGTTGTCCTCCAGTCTACCCCCAGGGTGTCGAGACAGTGCTGTTGAACAGCTTTGTCCTCTGACTATGCTCATGGAGATCCGGGTAAGTGTTTGCCAAATGAAATCTCATTTCTTGATAACCATATTTCATGAAGAATGATGTCCTTTCTTTTTTTTTAAACCTAATAAACAATGTTTCATTTTAAATAAATCTGAGAAATGATTACAATTGAATATTTTATCCTGACCTAAGTTAAAAAGAAAGGATAGCTTGGCAAGTGATCGTACAAAATAGTAGTTAAGTAGTTAGTTACGTTGCATTATGAATTTACCTTGTCTATAGTGACCAGGTGTATTATTATTTGTAGAACCAATCATTACGAGCGAGTTCTAATATTAATTATTCTTGGCAAGAGGTGATGCTGCCACATCATTAAATAAATGGACGACAAATGCGTGCTTTCAACTTGCACATATTTTAACCCTTTAACTGCTCCTGTCCCTAATTGGGGATCAAGATGTGTGTACCAATTTTTCAAACACAGGACGCTCCCTAAGCCTTAGCCACCCACACATTATAACGTACAAGATTTTATAGCATTGGAATAGTGGTGAAATGTGTGTGCCTTTTTTAGTGTAAAGACTTTAGTAAAATATACCCCCAGATAACAATATACTGTACAGTGACATCTCTGTTAGCCGTAACAATTGGTGCAGAGCACTTACGGGAATGAGAGATTTCTGGCTAACGGAGATATTACTTAGGACAATAATAATTTTGTTCAATGATTGATGAAGAAAAGTAAAGTTACTTTAGTCATAGAAAACCAACACACATGTCCTGATGTCAACACCCAACCACTACCCTCACTCCTGCCAGGAGGGAGGGTAGTGGTCTGGAGTCCCATCCTCCCACCCGTGTAGGACATCCTGCACTAGCTTGCTTTCCACCTCTGTGGTGCACCATTTAAAGTGAGTACTGCTTTTATACTCCATTTTATTTATTCTCATTCATGTGCAACTATTATGTTTATTAATGTATTTTGAGAACTTTGAATATCCTTCCTATTAAAATAATGAGCAGTTGAAGGGTTAAATACCTATAGCACATTTTTTGCCCAGCTGAGAAAAGATGCCCCGACCTCTCCAGAAGAGTTGCAGCTGATTGGCTGCTGCAAACCTGTCCAATTTTGTCCTGTAGTAATGATGTATTTGTAAATGAGTCTATTCATAATCGTTAGGATGACAGTTTGTGACGAGAAAGATATTTAGCTAAAATATATAAAGATACATACATTCATTATTTCAAACATAAGCACGTAGGAAGTTTATCAGAAGTATTATACACGAATTAACTGTTAAACTCTGGTAGCAAATTCACACTTTTGGAGGATGCATTTAATATATACTTATTTTTACCCACATTAAGACATACTAAGACAAATGACGTATCAGTAAAACTACATTATGTAAAAACAACATTTTTAAAGATTGAAATCACATTGAAATATTACACAACCATCAGCAGAGGCAGGAAATATATGAAGTTGTTCACAGTCATATTTCCTGCCTCTGCTGATGGTCGTGTAACATTTCAATGTGATTCCGATCTTTAAAAATGTTAAATGTAAATTGAGACTTCAGGACAAAATCGGACAGGTTTGCAACAGCCAATCGGCTACAACTCTTGGGGAGAGGTCGGGGCATCTTTTCTCAGCTGAGAAAAAATGCACTATAGCACTTGATATATAGTCATAAATGAATTGTAAAAACCATAACGATTGCTGTAACATATCTAGTAATACTTATGATGTTTTGATTAAGCATATAAAACAAGGGATATTAAATTCCTTAATTACCTCATACAATCAATTTTATTATAAAGATAAAAATCTTTAATCTGCAATATATTATCTTCGCAATACTGTCTCTGCCTTCATGACCATTCTTTGCGTCATTGAAGTAATGCTGAATTGAAAACATTTCATTGAGAAGCCCACTTTTATTAGATGATTAACCAGTGTGCATACACTCATAAAAAGCCCCAATTTCTGAATTCTTTATCTTTGGTAGTCCATGAGGCAAAGAACATTAACAATACAAAATATATTACTCTGATAGAACATATGGAAATAAACCTCAAACCAACTGCTAATTTCAAAATTAAACTAAAGTTCAAGATTTACTTGTAAACAGCCTACAAGGATCATTGCCATTACTGTATTTTATAAAACTGCAGTATAATATATACTGTAGTTTTATAAAATACAAATGGCAATGATTTTTACTGCTCATATTATGAACAGTATAAACTGATTTCTTATATCTTCAACATATTAAAGAACCCCTTGTCTTGAAAATGGAAGCTGCATACTGCAAAAAGCATGTTTAGAAAATAAATATATTTTCTAAATTGCATTTTTTCAGCTGCAGTGGTTAAGGTTTATGAGCAATAAGTTATTTTTGGAAGACAAAAGGAGCCAGATTTAATGCCAACTAATATGCAATGATGATGAATATAATCTTCAAGTGTATACTTTATTGATCTCCAAGTTCTCATCCACCATAATGTAAAATATGTTTACTTCAATGACAATCATTATTCATATTCTTTTAAGTCAATTGTAGTTGAAAGAATTTAATGAAATGGCAATAGAGAAATTAATTGAATCTTTAAAGATATACAATATATAGATGATAATATGAATGAAAAATGATAGGGTATGCATTAAGGTGAAATCTATAACCATAAGGCAGATGTGTTGTCTACAAAGCATAATACTTCAAACAGGCATATCCACCACAACCAATGAAGAGAGAAACCAGACAAAAATACAAGTATCACTAAGGCACAGTTTGAAATAGCCTTCACAGGTCATTCTGTAAATTTACACAAGCTGTAGTGGAGACAAATGTTAAGGTTATAACAATGCCAAAAATTTAACTGTTACCATGACTATAATTAATCACATCTGTAACTACACAAACATAGAGCAATTTTTACGTATACGTATCCATCACTTCTTCATTCAACCACATCAAATGAGGTGCTGGTGTGGTAATTAACGATGAAGGCTGGTAATGTCGATACATTTCACAGTTTCAGAGAGCAACCTTTGTGTCCACTAAGCAATATTAAGGCTATTTCATAAATTTATGTATGTAACATTTCTTTACAAAAGTAATCCACTGCACAACAATAAGAAAATATATCTGTTTTGTGATGCATCACGTAAGGAATGGTTTAAAATTATTCACAGATAGGCTAGTACTTGAAATCATGTAGCAAGTTGGGGGTGTCTATATCAGCTCGTTCCTTCAGTTTTTTTTTTAATATAAAAGCCTTGCATATATATATATATATACTGATCACTAC